>NC_044363.1:21508047-21808047 GCF_007364275.1 Archocentrus centrarchus
AATGACTCTGACATTCGCACCAATTGGGGTAAATGCAGTCCACGAGCTCCCTGTCGATTTTCCATTTGGCAGAAAGTTGTTTTCTTTTTTCCCTTTTTTTTTTTTTATTACATTCAGGCTTCATCTGCTCTGTGCTTCAATCTCTTTATATAAAGCTATGTATTGCAGGGGAAGTGTAAATGTTTGTTTTGGGGCTTGGAAATGGTCAATCCTCTTTCACTGTCAGTTTGAGGGCTAAGAAATATTTCCCCAGGAGTTCTGTAATCTACTCCGAGCCTTGCTGCGTGTGTGACAGACTCCCCTCATTTTCACTCACTTATCCAGCAGCCTGTATGTGTGTGCAAGTGTGCTTTTCACTCCGCCACACATGTACTTCTCTACTTCTCCTCCTCTCCCCCGTTACACACTGTGCAGAGGTGAAGTGATGACAACTGAAGACAAAAATAAGGAGGGGAGAGAGGCTTGGCTCGCTGTTTGACTTTCCCATCTTGTTCCCATGTCTTCAGGTATTGAGAGTGTGGGTGTAGGGTTGAGCCTGCAATTAAGATTCTGCTCAGCCTGCCTACTCCAATGGCTCAATGGGGCAGGAATGAGCAAGCCTGTTGGTGATAAATGGCCCACATTGCTGTCCATGTCCTTCCAATATAACCTGGGCATTAATTACACCAATTGGTATTGCACTGTCATCAATATCCATCTGTGCTGTGGCCCATATGCGCCAGAGTGTGTATGTATATGTGAATGTGTTCGATGTATTACTCTCATCGAGCGTACATTGAAGTGCTCGCACTGAGCACTGGAATGATTTCATCTTAAAAGCAAACTTTAGTCAATAAAATGCACTTGGCTTGTTCAAAAAGAGTGAAATATACACGGCCATATTTCAGTGACCATTTGCTTTAAAGACAGTGCACCCTCATTTTCTGCTTTTTATGCTGGCGTGTAATTATGGGTTTTTGCGGCATGTCTAGATTGACCTTTCTTACATTATCGCTCACAGGTGTCTCTGCCTTCAAGCTATTTAGTTTATCAACAGTAAAAAGGAAAAAAATAGCTTCAGTAATCCATCGCAGAGAGCGCCGAGTCTTTGATTATCTTTGTCAGATTTACTTCTCACAAGAGCATCCGGAGCTGTCAATCAAAACACACCGGGGGGAGAAAAATAAAAGGCAAAAAAATATGTAACAAAGTATTTCAGGGTGGTCGTCTAACTCTGAGCAACTCTAACTCTAAGTAAGCATGATTTATAATCAGTGGCTTCGGTGTCGGCAGGGTGTTTAGGCTTTGATTATCAGCTTAATTTATGTGTAACACTTGGAGGAATCAAGTAAATGTTAGCTAATTGAACAGACAAGCTAAAATAGCTCAGTAGCACGTAAAACAGACTTTATTGGTCCTGTCACATGACACGCCGCAATAATGAGACCAGCTGCAAGTGACAGCTCTTTCTGATATGAAAAAGGACATACTGAGCTGTTGAAGAAGTACACTAGCCCAATTATTCAACATTATTCAACATGAATATCAAGTTTCTGGGAACTCTGTTTAGGCAGCTCCTTTTCTAAACTTGTGATTGTATTCAATACTATAGAACTGCTGCGACTTCACCTTGACCAGACACATTAGTATTAATGCTGCTTATATATGTATATCATTATTAGCATCCCATTTAATAAAGTGAGCCTTTTTTACTGTATCAGTACTTGTACTTTAACACATTATTGGTTGTGTTTTTATTTAAGGATGATTCAATTAGCATTGTTTATTTATAAGAGCATTTATAGAATGGTATAATGATAATTCTACATAAGTTAAAAAATGCACACTAATAGCACGCTAATAAAGATTCATTGCTTTGATACGGTTAATCCAACAAAACTTGACGTTACATAGTTAGTGTGTGGCTTTGTATTAACTAACCATGATTTGCTGTATTTGGCGATTCAACAGTAGCAGTGCATATAGGAAGAAGAAGGTGAAAAGAGTGCAACTACATAAAGTGACTTTGGTTCGAAACTCAGACCATCTGGCCTGTCACTTAACCTGCACCTTTATGTTTGCTCCTTGTCCCTCCAACCTTTAATGCGCCATCTCTGTCATTGTCTCTTAATTAGCAGAGGTACATTTCAAGAAGTACATTGCAAGATGGATTTATTGTTGGCATTGGTGTCAGTGCCAGGTACGACTGACCAGAAACTTTTGATAACCATATGGTGAACAAGGCCGATGTCATTCTAAAGTCTTTGGGCTGTTAAATAACAGAGGGCTCACAGAAGTTGGTCTGATGTCTTTTGCATTCTGTTTTTTTATGCCAGAACTTAACCCTTGCATACTGTTCGGGTCAAATTTTGCTCTTTTTGACATTTGACAGCAGCAAAAATAGTCTAAATGCAGATCTTTTCCCTTGAAATTTGATAACTTTATTGTTGTACATGTGCTACTAAATGTTGTACATTGAGGCTGCTGTGTCAGATTTGACAGATGAATTTTAGATCCTTAAGTGTGCATCAAATTAAGGAAAATGGTGGTTTAAGGGGAAACGTGAAACTCTGAAACTGTACACATCACGTCTCTGCGTATTTTTTAGTGGTGACAGAGTTAAAAAGGGGACATACAGACACAAGATCTGCCCCTGTAATTACAAGCACCTGCAATGTTATCCAAAAATAAACAAATTATGAATCAATTTATTCTGAGCTAACCAAGATTAGAGGCACCTGAGCTGCCATCAGTGATTGTGGGAATACAAGTCCCACATGTGCAAGTGTCCTGCCACTGATTTGAGTGTGCACTAGTTTGCAATGAGCATTTTTAGCTCGGCTGTTTCAAAGAAAAAGTTGAGGTATTGTCATAGCCTTGCTGTCTGCGGCGTATGTGCCACAAAAACTTGAACAATGGCTATAACTCAACAACGATGGATGTTCAAATTCACACCAAGGATGCATCTACTAAAAGTCTTGGACATGTGTGACTCTCGGTGACCTAGGCATAAAGGTAAAGGTCAGATGTCAAGTTTTCTGAAAATCTTGTAAACGCAATAACTCAAGAACAGTGAACAAGTGTGTGTAGTCAGATGGGTCTATCTTGAACAATGTGCAGCTCTGGTGTGAATTTGAACATCCTTAGTCACACCGACTTTACTATAACAGCACATTGACCACCAAGCCCCCATCCACCCACCCACCCACCAGTGTCCACGCCAACCCCTCCCCCATTACAAATCCAATACAGCCAAGAGTTGACATGCGCTCAGCAGTGCTCTTGTTTATGCTTTCTGTTCTAAATATTAATTACTGTTGAATTAAGGTTGATAATTATAGGTGGAAGTTATGAGGATTTTTTTTTATTTTTTATGATACAGTAGTGAAGAAAGTGTTGAATATATAATATATAATATATAATGATGATTCTCAATACTTACAGAATGTTCTTTTTTGCTTTCAATGAAACATATTTAAATCATTACGGCTGTTATTCTTTCATGCCTCAGCTGAAACAGGACATGATATTGTGTAATAGCAGACAGTTTTCTCCAAAAATGAGTGTTGCAAAACCTAAAATATAAAAAAATACCATGCTCCAATCTGTCTGAAACATTAACTAATTAAGAATTATTCATCCATTTAATAATGTCAGATAGGCCATTTGCACATTCTAAAACTAGATATAGACAGTTATTGTGATGGACTTCTTAGACAAGGTCAAATTGACCCAGACCACACTGTGAAGGTATGAACCATATGAAAGGATTAATTAATTTTTGTATATTCTTAATTTAAAAAAAAAATGTTTAGTTTCGTTTATGTTATTAAACTTATTATCCATCCATGTTCATCTCTTTGAAATTTTCTGTTGTAGCCTGGAAATCCAAATCTTTTTTTTTTTTTTTTTCAAAGAATTTCCCCCCCAACTTGACAAAATGTCAGCTGTATGCCTTGACCTTTGTACTGTATGCAGTTATAGTGATTTATGAATATGTATAAAAAAATGAAAGAAAAGGAGCAAACAGTGTGTTTGAGGTGTCAGAAATATTTTAATTTGATATGCCTTAATAGCTAACGAGGAAGTCCTTGGTGTTCACTGACTTATAATTACAAATTGTGCTTTTCTGGTCATTCAACATTCAATTTGATCAAAGTCATACAAAGCAAGCTATTCAGCTCGCTCTGAGGCCACAGAGCTGTGAAAAGTGTGTGTACTACATCGTGCATATTATGGTGAGCCAAGAGGCCATTTGTCAAGATTTATGCATGACAGAAATGCACACAAAAGCAAGAGCTTAACAAACTGCTAATCAACCTTAATAAGGTTTTGGAGTTATGAGTCGTCAAGATCAAGGAAAACACAATCCACCAACATCATCAAATTTCCCTGGCTGGGCTGGCTAAAACTTTCTGAACAGTCATTAAGCATCAAAAGTCATCAAAAAGGGCAGATATTTAACAGTCAGATTAAATTATTATAACTGATTATCTAAATTTGGTGAAAAATTAATGGTTACATACAGCCTTAACTGACAAAAAGCAACAGCCTGCAAGTTTTCCAAATGTGTTTATGGAGTAGAAAGTATAAGACATGGGTGATTTCTTACAAAAATGCACTTAAATTTTATATATCAGCACATCTAGGGGAAGAAAAAATACTAGTGGAAGTAAATGTAGACACAGGTGCTGGCACAGTTTTATTAAGACAAAGAATGAAGGTGCAAACTGAAACTGGGGAGGCTCCCCAGGTGGACAGGAAGAGGGGATGATATGGCGAGTGGGAAGACAGGTGAGTTTTCCCAGGTGATAGTTTTCCTTCCAGTGGGAAACTGCAGCAAGCACCCACTGACCAGCTGAAGATGAGAGTCACACCGAGGGGACACTAGGAAAGTGGACGGCAGTACACAAGAGTAATAACATGCAGAACTAGAGTAAGCCTGACGAGTTACTGCAACAAAAGCTGTAATCTGGTGCAGTTCAAAACCTCCTGATGGACCTAGTAGGAGTTGGACTGGCTGTGACTCATCCACACATGAGAAAAGAGGAAAAGAGAGGGAAAAGGCAAGAGAAGGGAAAAGACCCCAAAAAAGGAACGATAAGAAATAGCAATGGTGCTGGGTACTATATTTTTTTTTTTTGCTCTCGTCTCTGACAATTCTGGTTAAGAGCACAGAAAGCCCCCCCCCCCCCAGGGAATCAGAAGAGGAGTGTTTGAGGTGTGTTCCCCGCCCCTAAAATTTGGGCAAATTATCTCTGAGAACATTATTTAGCCCAGACGATCTCGCCTAAAGAATATGGTTTGAAATGAAATGTCTGTTGGGAGGTTTTTCTAACCTATTCGACTGTGTGACAAGCAGTTGTGGCAGAGTCAAATACTGTTGATGGTTCCTGAATAGAAAACACTGGCTGTGATCTCACGTCATCTTTTCTGTGCATCTCCTGTTAGCTTTATTTTTCAGAGCCATTGCTTGGAATGAAAGCAATCACGCCATTCTGCTCCTCAATTTGACCTTCACAAACAAACAAGAAAACACATAGGCCTTTGTGTTTCATACTCTTACGCTCCACCCTTCCTTCTAGCTACACTACACCACAGAGGTCACCGAAACAGGGCCTATGGACAGAAATATCTCCTTTTGTCTGAGCAGCAGTGGACGGTTTGTCTTCCAAACTATATTTATGAGATCTCATTATTTTCATTTCCTATCCTGTCACTTAGTATTAGGTTTCTTCCGTTCAGTGCACACAGGAATAGCTCCACTCTTGATATGAAGCCAGGGTCCTCTGAAAGAAATGCATTTCAATAACAAAGGGATATATCACGAAGGATTGGCGGTTTAGTACCGTAAAATATCATTGATTTTGCTCAAATGCTTCAATCTTTTTACTGTGCAGGGATGTGCTCAGCTGAACTGGAATGGAAATCAACATAAAATGGGCTACTTATTACAAGCGGAATGGGTCTCTTCTTTAGTCCCTCCCTAATAATTTTGCAAATGAAATTACAAACCGTTGTGTTCCCCAGCACCATGTAGAAATGGAAATGCACAGTGTTAATTCATGCATGAAAGCATAGTTGGTGCTGTTGAAAAATTCCACTGATTCCAGACGCCGGAATCCACCGTGGTATTATTCATTAAGACAAGTGAAACGTTAGGAGTCTGCAAGTGTATCTCAAAACAGGGCCGACCATATGTTTAGTGTCAATATGACTTCACGGTTGCCCATGTGGAAAATAGCTCCGGGCCACAGAATGCACACTCGCACAGTGCTGTGTTTAGATAAATAATCTTGAACTGTGAAATGCGAAATAGGAAACGAGAGCCATGTCTAAAAATAATTTCCATGTATTGCTTCTTAATTGCGACAGAGAAGAAACTAAATGGTTGATTATGAAAAACTCAGGTCTGTTTTTGGGAATAGGGAAGAGTTGTCTGATTGTTTCCAATGCCCTTGGTGATTCTCCAAGGACTGGCCTGGCATGAAATTGGCAGAAGCATGGACCGGAGCGAGGAGAGAAGAAGAAAGCAAGAAAATAATGTGCAAGCGAGAACAGATATAACTGTGGGTAAAATGTCCAAGAGTAAAGGAATGGTGTGCAAGAGAGCTGAAATGATGAAAAGACCCAGAAAAGGGAGGAGGATAATTTGAGGTCTGCTGGGTTTCCTCCCAGCCACATACACTCCAGAAACTTTGTGGTTAAAAAAAAAAAAAAAAAACCCTCAAAGTTCAATACAAATGACCAGGAGCCTTTAGCGAGACTTGGACACGGCAAAGCTTCTCATTAATGGGTGGGTTCACACCAAACATATGCCATTACAAAAGCATTACATTTTAACACTTTACCCCTAGTTCCTCCGTGGTGCTGCCAATAATTCAAAGAGAATCCTGTTTTCATTGTGAGTGCCAGGTATTAATAGAACAAAGTTGATAAATTAAAGGATCATATTTTGTCATTGAAAGTTGGTGAACTCGTAAAGTCGGATCCTTGTTAGCCTTTTCAAACCTTAGAAAACTTAAAACTTAATACCATAATGGGTGTGAGATGCATTTATAATTTTGCTTGGCTAACCTGTTACCTTGCTGAAAATCCATCTTTCTCCCAATTACAAGTATAGTGCTACAGAAAATATTGCAAGTTTTTAATAAAAAAAAAATTCCTTCAAATATCCCTGAGTAATCACCATGTAGAGAAGAAATTCCCTCCAGCTTCCACCTTCCCTCCAGGTGGCATTTTTACTTAAGCACTGCAGAGTTTTGCATTTCAACTCACGCTCCTACCTACACTTGGATTCGTCCCATTAAATCTTAAAGTTCACTGCTTATCTCCACAGCTGTTTTTTTTTCTCCTCGTGTTTATAAGAACGATTTGCTCATCTGGATCCTTACCCTTTCAGTACCAATCACAAGCATAATTATCAACAATCAATACAGTTGGACCTTTTAGGCACAGCCTATTCCGAAGACAAGGATCATCCTATCTTTCATCCCTACCTTCCCAGGAGACCCCTCGCCACTGTGAGCTTGTGGTCCACGTGGCCTCTCTCACAGCTCCCTGCTGCTTTTATGGCCCCGTTTCATTAGCCACCTAGCTCGAATAGTCCCAGAGGAAAGCCAGAGGGGCTCACTGTTTACTAAATGTACCTTTTACTGCATATCATCCTTGTAAAAGATGCAAAAGCCTCTATTTAGGAAAAGGGAGCTAAACGAGAACGTGCTAATGGGATTGGCATTTCACAAAAGGCAGATTTGACTTCATGCTAATGTGATTGTATACTCTCTCTCTCTCTCTCTCTCTTTGCTGGAGACCAGAATGAGGTGGGTGAGATTCAAAAGAAAGCAAACATATTTTGTGTTTGGGAGAGTTTTCTGGAGGACAAATGTGTTCAACCTACTTTTCACAGCAGCCAGGTTTTTGTTTTATTTCATTTTAGCTCATTTTCCACCGCCGGGTTCTGGTGCCTGTGCCCGTGCTGTTCTCGAAAGAACTGGTGGAAAGTTTAGGAACGGGCCCGCGTTTCCACTGCGCTTGCAAACCTATCCTTTACGTATGAGTGTGGGCGGGTCCTCGTGCGTTCGTGGTGGAAAAACCGCTGAATGGTTCAAAAAACTGGCACCAGCACCAGAACTCTATCAGTGGAAAAGCGGCTTATGAGTAGTCATTTAAAAAATATGCAGTTTAGTTTTATATACAGTGCAGTCAACAGACCTACACTTGAGATGTTGCCACAAGTGTTCAAATGATATATTTTTTTTCATTTTATTTATGTATTTATTTTTGGTATATTGAATCAAGTGATTCAAGTGACTATTTTGCAGACTTTCATAAAGTGCCGTCACAACCTGATCAACTTCAACCTTCCTGCGTGCACCTCATCCCATCTCTGTTTTCCCCTATAAATTTCCACACTGTCCTCCATTGCAATTAGACTAATCAACCTTATCAGCTGTTCGACTGTGGAGCACTACCCAATTACAACCTCAGCGGCTCTCAAGACACTGACTAGTGTGGGGGTATTACTGTCCAATCACATATCCAGCTCTGACACTCTGCAACGGGCTCATCGACTCGGCCTCCTAATCCTGTTCCAAGTATCAGCCTGACATGCAGATGGAGTTGATTCTAAGTGTCTCCATTTGTTTTTTTTTCTGCAGTGGCTGATGCACAGACTCAGACACTCTCGCTTTCTTTCTATCTGCTGATTAAGACTGATCCTCCGGTAGGCCGAGCCAAAGCTAAATTAATCATTCCAGAAATGGGTTACATGTCAATTTTTTGGTGATAAGTGTTGAGCTGGATAATGGTTGTCATGTTATATTGGATGAGGGGAAAACAGAACAGGTAAGGAGTGACTTTCCTGCTGATGCGAACACTATGGATTTCAGTGGTATGGATTATGCAGCGTGTGCTGCTAATGCAACTGAATATGATAAACACTTTTCTGACATTTGACACACAAAATAGCAGTTTAGTTGGACAGCTTTTTCCAGTGAACCAAATAACAACCTAATGTACAAAATGAAATGTGTGTTTGGACTGGTTCTTGGCATCTGAAACTAAACCAGAGCGAGAGGTGAAACTTGGGTTTTGCACATAAACAACCCCAAAAGGAAAGTGAGGGCAAGAAAGTTGTTTTCATCTTGTAGTAAACAAAACATCCCCCTGCGGGGTGAAATCTCCTCGAACATCTGGCTCCATTATAGGCCCCTGTCCAGTCTGCACTCACTGTAGAAGCTAATTAGAAAGAGAGAGCAGATGAGGGGAAAGAGTGAGGGCAGAGAGAGGAAGACCCAAGATAGAGCTCCAGATTTTTCAGGCCAGTAATACTCGACCCACATTTTCTTTAAATCTACTTACATCTCAAAGGCTTCATGCGAGCTACAAGGCAACAGATGAGATGGGAGAAAAAAGTAAGTGAACTCTATAGGTCCTCCTCTGTCATGAGTAAATATTGAGAAGTATTGAGAAACAATTTTAAAACAGATTCTTGTTTTTGATGTTAACTTTCCAAAATTATGGCACACGTCCAATTCCAAACAGCCCACGCCTTCAAACCAACAGACTGGAAAATGTATAGCATTTCTTTCTTTCTTACTTTCTTTTAAATTCCTCGATCTGCTTTTGATGTCATGGCACCATGGGCTATTTTTTTAAATACACTAATAATAATGAATGACAGTGTTTCTTGGTCAATAATGGTTTCACAAGAAAGAGGACCTAAAACTGGAACATGAGAAACATTTAAAATCCAAATCTTTTGTCCAGCCTGAGGGCACACACGGATAGGCAGCAAATGAGGCCGACAAATGAGCAAAGGAGCAGGCAAAAGGCGGAGACCATAAACAGGCCAACGGTATAGATGAGAAAATCCAACAGGAAGCAGGAACAAACTGAACAACAAACAGGAAAAACTAGGAAACGCAAGCAATTAACACATTAACACTCTGACAACTGGGTGTGTGTGTGTATATATATATATATATATATATATATATATATATATATATATATATATATATATATATATATATATATATATATATATCCCATCTCTATCCCATATATATAATATATGTATATATGTGTATATAATATGTGTGTGTGTGGACAAGATATTGATGCTTTTAATAACACCACCAGATGGCACTTCCTCTTTTGAGGAGGCCTCTGGGAGTGCAAGGAGTATTGAGGAACTTTGTAGAGAGATTCAAGGAAGTAAGCTTGCGTGTGTTGTTGCGAGGATAACGTGATGTGATGACAGCCTTATGAACTGAAGGTAAATATCCTTTCAAACTGTGTTTTGATATAAATTAAGAACTTCATACACTGCCTAAAGTTTTTTCTATGAAAGTAAATACACTGCTCAAAAAAATGGGGGGGGGGGGGGGGGGGGGTTAAGCTGAATATCTAAATCAATATGGACTGGCTAACATGTCAGGTATGAAAGGATTCCACATGACGCAGCAGGCTAGTCCATTTTTTAGAAATGTTATTGCAGCAACTCAGAGTGGTACTCAGTAGTTTGTATGGCTCCCACATGCTTGTATGCATGCCTGACAACATCAGGGCATTCTCCTAATGAGATGACAAATGGTGTCCTAGTGCCATATTTGGACCAGGGCATCAGCAACATTCACACCAGTGGCCTGCTGGAGGTCATTTTGTATCTCTGGCATTGCTGATCCTGTTCCTTCTTGCACAAAGGAGCAGATACCGGTCCTGCTTATGGGTAAAGAACCTTCTACGGCCCTGTTTAGCTCTCCTAGAGTAACTGCCTGTCTCCTGGAATTTTTTCCATGTTCTTGAGACTGTGCTGGGAGATACAGCAAACCTTTTGGCAATAGCACGTATTGATGTGTCATCCTGGAGGAGTTGGACTATGGCCTCATGCTACCTGCAGTAACACTGACCCTAGCCAAATGAAAAATTTGTGAAAAAACAGTCAGAAAACATGAGGAGGGAAAAAATGTCAACCACTCAAAACCATTCCTGTTTTGGGCGTTGCTCATTGTTGCCCCTCTAGTGCACCTGTTGTTAATTTCATCAGCACCAAAGAAGCTAAAACTGATTATTAACCCCCTCTGCTACTTAACTGACCACATCAATTTCCTGGAAGTTTAACTGAATTGATGCTGATTAACAAGTGTTCCTTTAATTCCTTTGAGCAGTGTGATAATGTAAATGTAAATAACAGAAGTGTGGGAGGCTGACCAACTTGACCAACTTGACCATTCCTCTTTTGGAAACCTGTGCACTAAATTTCCAGAATGCTCTGGACTGTTGCACTAAAGAGTTGCACTTTGATTTTATTTATTTATTTAGTGCAGCTGCTACAGTCTTGTTCATTTTTAAGGGTTTACACTAGTAGCTTATGATCTAATAACCTTTACTTACTTACTTTACTACTGTTTAGTAGACATTGTAAAATCTGAATAGATACTATAATATATACATGTTAACAATACAGTTTAAAATATACATGTAAGCATAAAAGCATATTCTTTTCATGTAACCAAATTTATAACTAAATTTGTAACGGTATTTAGCAGATGACGGCTAGTCCTATACTAATTTTTCTTAAGCTTACAGATCTAATTACATGTTTTCCAAGTAGTAATTGTAAGCCCAGTGTTATTGGTGATGACCCATATTGCAGCTTCTGTCTGCAAAGGAAGATGGCGAACCCCCCCTATAATGCATTGCAACCTTCAAGCAGATCTCTTTCATTTCATTCCCATCCACTTTCATAGAGTTTCGCAGATTGATGATGAAGAATAGAGAAATTTCTATATGTGCAGTTGTCTAATGCTTTTAGTCATATGCATACTGTATGAGTTTCACAATAACATGTCAACAAATAGAAAGTCCATGATGGCTCTTCCATTAATCTGTCATGGGGTGAGGACAAGTCTTTTTCACAGCAGACATTTTGGCATGTTATAGCAGGAAAAGCACTGGAGTAATTCAGGCTTGCCCATATGGTTTTTTTGAGCCATGTAATGAAATTGAGTCATCATAGATAAAATTGGTTTCCTTTGCTTTTTTCTGTTCTGTCGCAGCAAAATGCCTGCTGGGAAAAAGAAAGGTCTCAGACAAAAAGGTGTGGTCATTAGTGTGGCATGCCTTATTTTCTGTCTGAAGGCCCCCGGTATACGACCGTGCTGGTCGCCTTGCATGCCGCTGGTAATGCTATCACATAGTCACATCCGTTTATGCTCACTGCTGGTGGCTGCTGCAGTGTTCTGCTGAATGATAGACAATTCTTCCACATCAGCAGTGTTGCCAACTTAGCAACGTTGTCACTAGATTTAGCAACTTTTCAGACCTTACCCCCCCCCAGCGACCAGTTTTTCAAAAAGCAACTAGCGACAAATTTAGCGACGTTTCCCGGTGACATCTGTGACTTTTGGAGAGTTTTGGAGATAGACTGGAAACCTGTAATCCTCCACTGTCGCCATGTTTTGTGTACATACAGCCTTCGAGTTGCGTCAAGAGGGAACCTCCAGAACTCCATAGCGGAAGTTGGTCTTACCGGAAGTCACATGACCTTGGGTCTTCTTTGTGTGCTTATTCCTCGTGATGCAGCTAGGAAATTTACTGCACCCCCCCCTTCCCACTTCGTCACTGAGGTTGTAAAGATAAAGGAGGAGGGTTGAATATAGAGCTAGCAATCGCACCCCACATAAGTGTTTTTGTTAAATTTGATATTCAAACATTAAATAATACGGGACAAAATTGATTTATGTAATGTGGGTCTAGGCAAAGCATTGAAAGTCATGAAGTTATTTCATGAAGTTCATTTGTAGTTCTAAATATATTTAGGTTGATTTTCTTCACTTTTTGTCTCTCCAAAGTTGTTATTCCTCTCTCCTACAGCCTTGATTACAACTACATGCAAATGATCAATTATGCAAATTAGGTAATGGCGTTATATAGTGACTTCTAGCGACTTTTAGGACAGCCAATAGCTACTTTCCTTACTGAGGAGTTGGCAACAGTGCACATCAGAGCTGGTACAGGGGAGAAGAAATCAAAACCAGAAGCAAAGAAATTGCCAAGTTTTCCACAAAATCTCACCTTTTCAAATTGTTGCAATGTTTTCCTTTGTATAATCTGGGGAGCTCTGAGCTTCTGTACTAGTGTATGATTAAAGCAGCAGTAAAAACCGACATGGTCGTACATTAATGTACGGAAGAGGCACAATGCAGCAGGTTACAAAAAAAAAAGTGAGGTGAAATGGCGGCTTGCAACAGCGGATGTGACTTCTATTGGACGTCAACCTTGTCGTCAGGTGCCGTTCACCAGAAACTGTATGACGGGTATAATGGGGCCCTGATGTGCACTGAGCTTGAGTTGACCAAAAGTGCACACAAACACTCAAGGAAGCAGCAGCGCTGTCTTAATTGACAACATCCTGAGAGAAATCTGCCCACTGGGCCTGAACAGTTCCTTTGAAAGGGCCTCTGACAGAACTGTGGGCCATTCACTCTGAGGAGCAGAGGAGCGCATCACCTCACATTTCCGCCTCATGGCTTGCTGGAAATACTTCAGGAGAGGATGTTAGAAACCAATCTCTCCCCAAAGCCCTCATGACAAGCTGAGATTGCTGACGCACACGCTTTGATAGCTGAATGTGACGGGGCCCTCTCCAGCAGAAGCTGCGGGAAAGAGAGCGCGCTGTCGAGCAGCTCACCAAATCAGCTTCTCTCTCCTTATACCACTTTTGAAAGCTCAACAATTTACCTTGTAAGCAGAACTGCTGCACTGTGCATTCTGCAGAGTCTGCACCACAGCATCATAAAATCCTATAGGCACCAACCTTTGCCTCTTACATTTCAGGCAGCATTAGGCTGCTCTAGGCTCTTCACTGGCACCGTGCTGTACTGGGAGATGAACCAAGGTGGCAGCTGAGCAACTGAGTAATTCTGTATGCCAGAATCAATATCTGCATCTCAGGTCAGCGGCAAAAATCTCTGCATGACTTTTGAGTTTGTTAAAGAAAAAGTAAATTCATAAATTGGTGCTTTCTCCTAACTTTTGAGCATCTGAATCCAAAATCCAATTTCTCTCTTATTCTGAAACCAATCTCCAGAAATGCAACAGGTACAGCTGGACTCAGGCTCTGTGTGGCTGTGCCATAATGTAGTAAATGAGTTGCAGTGAACTTCTCCAAAACTACGTTGTTTTTAGATTTTTATTTTATTTTTTTTAATTTAAGTGGAATTTCTTTGGAACATCAAGGTTCCCAGTGTTGTTGCTGATGTTGCATTGGGGCATTCATCAGTGGGATGAATGTGTAGGAGTTCCCTGCCAGAGTCAGATGGACCCCGTACTGGTAATATGCGTTCCTCTCCTCTCCTAAAACACAAATATATAAATGTTTTTGTTTATTCAGTTGGAAGTTTAAAGATCATGAAATGTTTCTAAGAGCAAAAACCAATCATCTTAAATGCTGTTTAGAATGTGTGTGTGTGTGTGTGTGTGTGTGTGTGTGTGTGTGTGTGTGTGTGTGTGTGTGTGTGTGTGTGTATAAAAATCACACGCATTGAAAATGCATATAAAATGTATATTTTTCTAACCGATTTATCTTAGTGGGAATTTAAATATTTTAATTAATCATTAATTCAGTTCATTTTGAGTGTGCTTATCCTCATATCCTCCTGCTATTTGAATCTTATGCTTTTCCATTTTATTTTTGAATGACTAGCGTGCGAAAACATATAAATGCTGTTATATATTTTTTTATTATTATAAATTATTTTTGTACAGTAGAGTTAGTTGGGATGGGGCCGGAGGCCTGCTGCCATCTGTCCACTGATTCTGCTGTTCCATCTCATCTTCTAGAAAATAAATTCATCCTTGCAACATGTTCCTGTTTGTTGACATAATGCAGCCAACCAGTTAATATCTGCTACATATGCAAGATGTCATGAGTCATCCCTGATGTAGTGTCATTTTCAGCCACGATGACACACTGTGAGAGTTAAAATGAGGATCTATCATCCAAACGGTCCATTTTCATTCCTAGCCCAAAGCGAAACTCTACGTCTTCAGGTTTGAGCCAGACTCAACTTGGTACTGTGTAGTCTGAACTTGGCACAAAAAGCCTTAAGTCATAAACGAAACAAAACAAATATAGCAAATAAACATTTTTTGTTTAATATATATCGGAGCCACTGGTCACTATAATGCTGCATGAACCCGGTAGAAAAAGTTGTGGGGTTAGGCTGATTAGTGGTAGGAGCTTAACTTGCCATTCTAATCACTGCTGGCCAGCGTGGTCAAATTAACTGCTAAAACTTAAGAATGTATTTGAGGAATTAACATCACTTGTGCAATGCAATTTTCCAACTTTAATTTATGGAAATAGTCATTAACAAACCTACTCAGGTGAAAACAGTCTTAAAGCTTTCATTACATACAATATTTATGAAGAAGTCATCCAATTAGCGGCACACTTCTTAAAGGCGGAAGATGAAACAAAGTTTAGATGTGCAAACGCATGCGTCAGGATCAGAGGAAGATGTTATTAGACATAAACATAAGTGTCTGTGAGTATAAAAAAAAAGGGGGGGGGGGGGGGGTGCAGGTGGATAAGGTGATAATGAATCTCATTAAACTTCCTGGAAGGGTTTTAACACTGAAGATAACACGGATCACACATTTTAGCATTTTCAGGTGTTTCAATATGGATTTAACTGAATGCAAGTTAATAAGTAAATCCTGGATTTGGCACAGGTTAGAATGAGGTTATACAAAGTATTGTACATTACTGACTCATCAGTCTAAGTGCTAATGTTTCCAAACCACCATGCCATTACTTGGTTTATTGGTATTGGTGTATACAGCTTTATAACACGTCTGGATTTTTTGCTCATCAGTGACCCTCCTGCCGTTTGGAGCCACATTGTTATCTGTCTTAGTCACATTAATGCAGACTGGTGTTGCTGAGCTACATGTATCTCCCTAACCTCCCACTGTAACTCTGTGCGCTGAAACGCAGCTTGGATTAAGCCCATGGCCCTAACCTTTCCCTCTAGCTGTGGAGAGAGCAATTTGCCTGATTCTGTCGCCACCGTGGGTGGCTCCCCTCCCGATGACATCTCCTGCTGTGCGCCCAGCGTCGCAGGCCAGCTCGCTCCCTGAGGGGTGATCAAGATGCCAGAAAAAAGCTCACCAACACCTGCCACGGAGAGCATTGTGCTGATTAAGGGAGAACTTTGACTCTCAGCCGACAAGAGCAGAAGGAGAGGGGGAGTGCGAGAGGAAGACAGTGAGGGACGGAGGAAGCTAACGGGCCTGTTGGGGGTCAGGGGCAGCAGTCTTGTTATGCTGACAGGATCGCCAAAGTCACAACACTGTTGCTTCATTCAGGCATTCAATTTGCATGCAACACAAAGATTTATTTCTTATGTCAGTGGATTCACTCCTTCGAAAGCGCCGAGCTCTTGAAAAAAGTGTGCGATGCACCGACGTTGAGGACTGGACAGAGTGTGCATTAGATGCTCTAGTTCACACTTAGTAAACTAGCCAGTAATCCCAGTGAGAACATGCTTCAGCTGCTTGTACATCCACACGGTGTATTTTATATGCTTTTAACGGAGTGTCTCCCAGATGATATTCTTAATGAGCCTTGCAGGAAGCCCCTGTCATCATTAGAAGGCCCCAGGGGGAAAAACTGGCCTGACTGCTTCATGTTTGACCCTGCCTTTCTATTTAATACACAGAGGGGATGAGGTGGACTCTGCCCAGTGAGGCTGCAGTGTGGGTGGCTCTGCTATTAGAAGTCAAGAAACCCAGTCAGTAATGACCAGAGTGACCACATGTAGAGAGAAAATCTGCTGACCCCAGGATGGCCTTAAACGATAAAAATAGAAAGAGAAAGGATGGCGTCTCAGAGGCAATATGAATGGGATTATTTGTTCAAGGCTATCCTTTTCACTGGCTTTTTTTATTCTTCCTTATATTTCTTGATATTCAGGATTTGAAAATCAGCTGAACAACTGCAAACAGAAAAACACAAACAAAAGAAACAAACAAAAAAAAAAAAAAAAAACACTCATTTGTTTGGCACAGTCCACTTCAAAGTGCAATCTGTATAATTTCCCAGTTACTCTCAACAACTGAAAAGAGAATTAATGAATAGCAAACACTTCTTGTACTTTTAAGACCAGTGGGTAACCTTTTGTGTTTTCTTGTCCTTAATTAACCCCTTCCTCTACTGAATCAGTGTTTGAGATCCCCTTTTCCTTTGCAGGATTACAATTACATTCTAATCACTGTTTGCAGCCTTTTCTGTGTTTGTGTAAGCTTCTAATCACTGTGTTCTGTTTTTTGGGGGGCTCCATGCTGGGTTTCATTAAGGAACAGCACTCCCCCACCTCCAAACTCTGAACCATGCAGGCTCTGGGATGCTACTGGGAGATTGCAGGCAAGATCTGTTGATTGTAACTCATTAAGCTGAGGTAATTAGTGCCTGTGAGATAAGTTTAGTAAGATTTGGTGACATTTTTTTTTTGTTTTTTTTGTTGTAAAGGTACCTCCGTTTGAAATAACCATTAGCAGTAATTACACCATGGCAGAAAATACAAAGGGCTATTCTAAGAACATGTTGCACAGCTAGTTTACAGACTTCGAAGGCAAATAACGTCTCCCCTCAGATTAGCATGAAAGGAGCAGCCTCTCTAGTTGGACAGTGTATGAATTTCTAATGTAATTCCTTATTTGAAGTATCAAAAGGAATTCAATATGCTTGAAATCAAGGATAAGAATTATGCAGTATATGTAAATGTTAATATTACATCTTGTTTAACAAAAGATCTTTTGTATTGTAAGTCTTTAGGGTAAATCCTGATTTCCTTTGACTGAACATCATGTGGGCTTACAATGCACAAACACTTGAATTAAAAGGCTTTGTTGTGCAACGCAATCTGTGGAGTCACAGTCATTTAAAAAAAGAAAAAGATAAACCATTTTCACTTACATGAAAGTTGTATATATGTATATATGAAATGGAATAAAGTCTCCTCAAATCAGACTTGGTCGTGATTATACTGCAAAGCAGAATGCATTTAAATTCTGCAGTTTTGGGCCATACATGGTCAGGGGAGGACGCAGGGAAAACATAATTACAAAAGCTAGTCAAGCCTAACAAAACATTGCTTAGAGCCTGTATGACTATTGCTTCTGAGTGAACTTTTTCTTTTTTTTTTTTGTCACTCCCATTATTCATAGTCTATGCAAACCAGGCAGGAATTAGTTTATTGTAATTCTAGAGGAGAGTAATTGTGGGGCGATAGCTACAAGAGGAAAAAAATTACTGAGACAAAGGTATTTGTGTGAAAAACATGAATCTGTGGCATCTCCTTTATTCGTTTTCTCCCACTTGGCTAAAAGTTTAACTCACACATATAGAAAGATCATTACAGATTCTGTATGCCTAGAGCATGCAAAAAAAAGGGGAGGGGAGGGGGGGTCTGTTAGGAAAGCATGTGGGCACAGTGGGACCATAGACCTACTGGAGACAATATACCATTTTAATCTATGCTGCGCTTTATGAGAATGACACCTGCTGAGGCACTTCTTCAACCTGAAGAAGTGCCTCAACTTAAATGATTATTTTAATCCATGGTGTGTAATTGTAATTGGCAAAGGTAATATTGGATGGGTGTAATTTAGATCTCAATTGCCTTTAATGTTCTTTGAACGATTACAGAAGAAGTTAAGGAGTCCACATGGAATAGAGGTACCACCTGGATAGAAAAGGCTGAAGTACATACCTTCCCATAGCTACATATACACTTCTGTCAGCAGCATTCTCATATGTGACACACACACACACACACACACACAGAAAAGCTTTAGCTATAATAAGCACAACACACTCATTGTAATATAATCCAGTAGAGCAGGAAAAAATCACCACATTATTGGATAGCGGCAGAAATGCCCATCTTGGGTACATGCCATCTGTCTCTGGGAATCAATCAATCGCCTCAACCCTATTACACCATCCAACTGAACGAGGAGCGAGGCAGAAGGGAGGCAGTGAGGACAACTGTAGTCTCCTTCTGACCAACTTTGCACAGCTTAGGATCTCTGAAATTTATTGTCAGTCAACTTATTGCAGCATCCGGGCTCCAGTTTATGATGAAATGACACACCTGATATCAAAACAAGGTTCAATACAATCCATCAGCTACACGCCAATCACACAAATCCACTTTATTGTCTTTCATTTCCTCCACACATCTGGTGCTACTTCCAAGTGCCGGTGTAATGCTGTAAAACTGGGCCCTTTGAATTCACCATAGCTTGCACTTCAAATTCTTAATGGACAATTTAATGGATATTTGGGATCAGGAAAAGAAAATGATTAGCTACAGACACTCAGAGAGCACACAATCTTCCAAGGCCAGCATCACAGTACAAACAGTACAAACAGTACACAGTACAAGAGCAGTACTGTCCCTAAATTTAGATTTTAGGTGTCCTTTGTAAAAAAACAAAACAAAAAGAAAAACAAAACAGGTGATAAAGAAGTTTGAAAAGTTGCTAAATCTAACATCAAAGTTGCTATGTTGGTAACAGCGGGATGAACTGAAGCATGATGTCATGCATTTGAGAAAGAAAATATTTCAACATTAAAAAAAGTATTCCCAACCCCAGATGTGAAAACTGAGAAAAAAGAGGAAATAATAATAATAAAAAAGCTAATCAGTAATAAAGTAAACAGTAGTCAAATCTACAGGTCAAGCATATCAGCACCTATGAAACCTACTGAGTATAATATTTTAACTTATTTAGTTAATTCATTTTCTGTTCTTAAAATGTATGACATATATTTTTATGTTTGTCTACTGTACAGATTTCTGACACAAAACTGTACCACAAAGTTCATGACTTGCCCAGAGCCTCGCACTGACAACGCACTGCAATGCACTGTGGATGCAAAGGTATCGTTGTGCATCCTTGTATCTGTCAGTGACCGTGTAAAATTATTATCGGGTGTCCAAAATCCTAATTTACTGCTCACTGTTGACAAAACCATTTAGTGTTTATAATGCAGCGAGTAGAGAATGAGTGAGCAAGGGGGCGATTTTGTGCAAAGGCTATTTATTGGCCATGACTAGTACCTTCCTGGCTTCTCTGCTGGTTGCCTGGTAACTGGTTCTCTGACATTTATTTATTTTTTTATCTTTTAACTCTCTACCAGAAAACAAATAAGGCTGTTTCCCAAAATATTTAACTTTTTCTTTATCAGTGGGGTAGCAAGTAGCAGTTCACACAAGCAGTCGAGTACACAGAGCGCAAACACACAATAGAGACCTCGAGGAACGATGGCTGAACGCTGCACTTTATGATTAAATACTCGCACTTTGTGTGCAGAGCCTATTGTTTTCTGTTTTCCAGTGCAATGTCACAGAAATGCTAGCATCAGGAAAGGCAGTGGAGTTTTATTCATTAACTATACTACCTGTACCTGAAATCCCGATGCTAGGAGGTATCGGACAACTGCAACATCATTTGTGGGAAGCCACCACCAAGTCTGAAGTAGAAAATAATCATAAACTTTATTTCTACAGCACCTTTCTGAACCAGACTAACAATGGCTTTCACATAAAGTACAAAAATAGTGTCACAGCATGAACCACTGTCAAGAAAAGTAAAGAACAGACTTGCACACACAGAGATTCCTTCATTTATTACTGAGATGTGCTTGACCTCCCTGAAATGCAGCATTGCATTGTAAGTCAAGGATTTTCAGTATGTGATGTAATCACATTGGGGAAAAAAAAGGTCAAAATACAGACTGCTCAACAATCAGAACACAGCTTTGCTTTAAGTTTTAAACCATTTATACAATTTGACAGCACCGCCAACTTGCCAAGGTCACAATTTCCTCTGGTTTCAGAACACATTTCCTCTTTGTAAAAACCATAACCTGCATTAGATTTTTGTCTATGATCAAAACAGAATATAAGGAAGATTTATTAGATAGTGTAATGTGTGCTTCATAGCGATGGTGTGCAGCGTGAGGGGTGGAGATTAGACATAGAAATAGTGTAATTCCTTTGTTATCTGTGTAACTCAAAGAAACAACAGTCAGGACGTGGTTAAATTTGATTTTTCTTCTTGTTCTCTTTTCAGAGATATTCAATTTTATTTATATAGCACCAAATCACAACAAACAGCCGCCTCAGGGCACTTTATGTTATAAGGTCAAGACCCTACAATAATCACAGCGAAAACCCAACTATCAAAACATCCTCCTGTGAGCAAGCACTTGGAGACGGCGAGAAGAAAAAACTCCCTTTAAACAGGAAGAAACCTCCAGTAGAACCAGGTTTGGGGCGGGGCAGCCATCTGCCATGACTGGTTGGGGGTGAAGGGAGAGAGGACAAAAGACGTGCTGTGGAAGAGAGCCAGAGATTAATAAAAAAATTAATAAGCTAACGATTAAATGCAACACCATGCACCACACCTACAGAGCACCACCTTATGGTCTCCACATGCCATTACAGAAATGGGGAGAGAGTGCACTGTGCGTCCTCGTACATGAATGAGCCACTCATCACACCACAAGTGCACTCACACTGAGTTAATTGAAAAAAAAAGAAAAGTCTGCCTCAAGCTCAAAAACAGAAACATTAATTGCCACCATTTGGTTCAAAAGTCCCTAGTACTCCATTCTCTCTTGTCTCCACACATTTCTACATCTCTCTTGAAAATAAATAAATAAATAAATAATGGGACATTATTTTGAACTCTACTCTCACTGAGTCTGGCCTATAAATAGGACCTTGATGATTTTTCCTCTAGCCAAGAAACTTCCATGTGAGTAGCAAGAGTTGACATCTGACCACATTTGTTGTCTAAATGTTACAAATAACTGTAATTTACCATGCCACAGCATTGACCTTATTATGCGTTGAACAATAGCACTGCCACTTTTTTGGACTTCCTCTAGGCCAATGCCGAGTCCTTGATGATATATAATACCACTTGGCAGGCAAGTTAATTATAAGCTGGCCCCCAACACTTGGTGTCGGTGGAGCCCGCCATCTGAAGGCAATGCGACTGTGGTGGTGGTGTGTCTTTATGTGTGTGGGCAGCGAGGAAAGCAGGGTAGTGCTGTTATCCAAACTGTCAGAGTCACTTTCAAAAGAGTTTGGGAGACAAGACCAGTGTCTACACCTCTTACGCATTTGCAGCCATTTAGTGTGTACACACTGTACACACTACTGCAGATGCTACGACATAAATGTAGTGGAAAAAAACAGGATGCCGTACACATATTGTAATCTTGGCACATGATAAATGCACATATGGACTCAACTCAAAGTTACACAGTTTACTCTTGTTGAAATATTTTATGTCACATATGAAAATTTGTCAACACTTCTCCGTTAGCCAAAAAAAGCTATATTGTCTTGGCAAACTGTACGCTACTACATACACAGCATGAAACTTAGTATAACACAAACACAGATTCTATAAATTTATCCTGAAGTTAAAAAAAAAAAAAACAATAAAACAAGGTTTCTGTAATCTGCCTGGGAGTTATTTTTACCAGGTCTGATAAGCCAAAATGCTGCATTGTTACTCAGTTGGCTGCTCTAATGTCTCGTAACCACTCAGTTTGTTCACACCTGCTAGCAAAGCATAGAACATGGTACTGCAAACACACGTCTAACCCTGTCATACAAGCACAGTTGCCAAATTGCACAGAATGCTCCCTCTCCACTGCAACATCAGGAGCTGGATGATTAAAGCTGACTTTAAAACCGTACGTTTTGATGAGAATGACACAAAATGTTGTTTGTTTAATCAAAATATTACTGCGCTACTGTACTACAGCGATGGCTACATTCACACCAGAACACCCACTGATTAACTTTAGTAAGCTAGCTAACATCAGCTAATTAGCTGTCACTGACTGAACGTGATGAATCTTTTGCTCCCTTTTGACAATGTAATCCAAGTAACACCATGCCTCTGACTTTCCACCAGCACAGTTTCTAATACTGTCATTTTTTTTTTTACACTGAATATGTGTATATGGTGCCAGCAAATGTTAGGAAAGATGCACATCAGACAGGAAAATGAGAAAGATAATTCAAACACCAAAATGTGACCTGCTATCTTGTTGAAGAATGTTGTGATAGTTTGGTTTGATAAACTGCTAAAGTAAAGCTTACTAAAATATGCTTACACTCTTTGTAAACTCTTTGACAAAGATGGTCAGATTTGCTCCACCTCCACCACATGTTTCTTACACAAAGTGATGCTTTGGTGTTAGTAATCTAATACAATATTTATTTGAAAGGGCTCAACCTACATTTACTACTGCTAGTATTGCCAATACTTCTGTGCTCCTACTTAAGTATGATGTATTGTGCGAGCTTTTACTAATAATTTTTACACTGCTGTTTTAAAAAGAATATTTTAAACTGGAGAAGCAACTGATTATTTTCCATCACTTCACAATGGACAACACAAGGGCCTAAGCATTTCTGAATAAATGCAGACTAAACATAATGTCTTGAAAATGTATTCTATGTTTGAGGTGCTGTCTGCTTTTGAATTAGTGGCTACTGGAAGTTATTGAGATTGATTTTAAAATGCTTTAATTTCCGATTTTATACTAAAAACCTTCATGTGTTCAAGTCAAATGAGTAGCTACTGTGCGGTGCGGTCGAACTCTCAGCATGCCTATGTTCACGTTTTTCAGCCAGCTTCACTTTAAAGCTAACACCATATTTATGTCCTCAGAATTACAGCTAATCTCCACATCAAACAGGAACGATTTACAGCAGCTTACAGGCAGTGAATCCAGTTTGGCTTTGCCTGTAACAAGCCGAGCCATCTCCCCTTTGTCTTCCATCAATCTGACAGTCAACGTCGCTTCAATAAACCTGGCCCTGTCTAGACTCACTCTTGCAGATTTAATTCAAACAGCTGTTCACTCCTTACTCCAGACGCCCTGAGCACTTCCACTGAGCAATCGGAAGTGGATGGGGGTGGGGGTGGGGTGGAGTGGAGTGGAAGAGCTCGTGCCTATCTGGAGAATGCATGCTGGAGGTGTGGGAGGAAGTGACCGCAAGGGATAGGAGGATGTCAACTGCTAGTTAGCTACACATTTTGGGTTGTTTTGTTTTCAACTCTCATACAAATTGCTATGACCTGAACAGCTGTTGCTACTGTTTTTAGAGCCTCAGTAAATATATCCATGTTACTGCACTGAGTTGTTAATTTGCATGATGCAGATCTATGCAGAGTATGAAATGAAGATGATTGTGTGCAGCAGTTGCCTAACTTTTTGTATAATATACCCCCATATATGATGAGCCAAAAAAAATCCTTTTTTTGACTCCACTTAGAGTGAATATCATGCAACCATCAATTACCAGGATTTTGTACTTGAATAGTAGTACCACAGTGAGTAAATCTCTTGTTGTGAGGTAATTTAAAATTTTTGCAGAGGTATCAAATTAAAATGTGCATTAAAATGCACTTAAAGCACCATTCATTCATTTAATTTAATAGTCATTTAATAATCTTATATACGCTATGACAGGGCTCTTCAACTCCAGGCCTCGAGGTCCAGTGTCCTGCAGGTTTTAGATGTGTCCCTGATCCAACACACCTGAATCAAATGGCTGAATTAGCTCCTCAGTATGCAGTCAAGTTCTCCAGAGTCCTGCTAATGACTTCTATATTTGACTCAGGTGTGTTGAAGCAGAGACACATCTAAAACCTGCAGGACAGGGGCTCTCGAGACCTGGAGTTGAAGAGCTCTGCGTTATGATATCATTTACTCATTAAGGCATCAGTGTGGACATGATCTTAGTGTTGTTACTGATAAAGGTGGAGCAAGGAGTAGTGAATTCCTTTTTCTTAAATTTACACTTCCTGCAGAGACTCCAAGCCCTGTCTCATGTTAAGCTATGATTTACTTGATGGCGATATCTGTGTAATTAATCTGCAAAGGTTTTAAAAACAACTGCAGGGCATGAAAATTGCAATAATTTCTCTTTAAAATGCTTTGGAGATACAGTGCTCAACAAATTTATTAGACCACCTGTCAAAATCTGTCAAAAACTTGTTTAAAATTAATGTTTATATTGTTATTTATTAGGCAAATGACATATTCAGTTCATGTTTTTATAACCAATTTTGAGCTGGTATGCTGGACTTCTCAAGAAGAAGTCAGAAATTAATCAAGTATTGACATTTTCATTAAAGAGCTTATGCATACTGGTGGATTAACCATTACAGAAATATATATATAAAAAATGGATTTGGTAATCACAGATACTGTTAATTTAGGGTTGCTGTGCCATTAATCCTTACATTTGGAGGTGATCTAATAAATTTGTTAAGCACTGTAAATACTCCAGTAAAGTACCAACACCCTCAAAGCTGCACCTAAACACATTAAGTACGCCAGTAGCTACTTTTCACTACCGCCAATACAGTTTTTTTTATTTAAATGATGATTTCACATGGTTGGCATATCTATTATTTTTACCTAATCTAACTTGATCTGTTCCAGTGCCTCTGCTCACTTAATAACAAGTTCTGAAGCCATCTCTTTGGTAAAACATATCCTAAAAGTGTTACGACTGTCTCTGGTTGGTGGGAGGTGTTGTTGGCCTCTTTTCCAGCAACCTGCTGGTTACTATAGCAATAAATGTACTAAAACGATAGCATCAAGCCTTTTTTTTTCAGCCTAGTTCAATGTATATTTTTCTCATTCAATATAGTAATACTTTTTAATGACCCTTGGGATCGAAGTACCCGGCTGTCTGGGAATCGCTGGCGTATAAGCACATGAGTGAGTAGAGGCTGCATGTGTGCATGTGTTTGTTGTGCCTCATCTACCATCTTGTCTCAGCTCTGACCAAGCCCCTCAGTGGGTGTGCGGGTGCCTTGTGTATGTGTATGTGTGTGTGTCCTCCACAGTCCAACATTCAGACTGGGGCTCACAGAGCAGATTGCCTGGCTGCTAAAGAGGTGCTGAGGCCTATGGTGCTTCCCACCCTCCCCCACCCACCCAGCGGAGCTCCGCAGATGCCCAGGTACAGTAAGCGCTCTTGTGTGCATAAGCCCCTGCCACTAGATGGGATGGGTGGAAGGAGAAGTGACAAGCATGGCCTCACGCTGGTCTCCAAGCTGTCCTGCAGATCTGCTCCCTTCGTCACTCTCTCCCTCTCACAATTCAATTTTTATCCCTCTCTGCCCCCCCCCCCCCCCCCCCCCCCCCCCACACACACACACACACTTGACACTCTAACTTCTGCTTCACCCCAAACTGAACTGATAAAGAATTGTGGAAGACAGAAAAAAAAAAGGGGACAGATACAAGGGAGGACACAAAGAGGAGAGAAGGGGGCCCAGTGTGAAAGAATTGTGTTGACAGTGGGAGAGCCGGAACAGAGCAGTGAATGCCCTTCATTATGAACAGTTGGAGGCCGCGCATGGCAGGCCACATCTGTCTCACTTGTGTTTGTGTGTTATTTCCTTTTGTCTTTTTTGTTCTTTCCTCTTCTTCCAGCCTCTTTGTAGAAACACCTCGGATACATTGCAGCCTCATAACCAATTCCTCATTATAATCCTCTCAGTGGAAATAGCCATTTTTCACCATAGCTTAACTCATTATTGGGAATAGTGATTTTTTTGTTCCCTGTATTTCTCTAAAAATGAAATATGGATGGCTGAATGGTTACTCTTCTTAATGAAATGTGATGAGTTCTGATTGGAGTAGAATGGATTGGATTGACTTCATCACTCATAGCAATGTTTCAAATGTGCACCATGGTCAGTCACATGATGGGGATGTATGAAATTAAGTTTCAGAAAGCTGTGAGAACAGCAAGAGAAGAAAACTGCGATTGATAGGCTGTAATAAGCAGAATGGCAGAGAAACACAAGTTGAAAATGGGGGATAAAACATGCATAGGGTTAACACAAACCCATTTTGGCTGTGAATCCCCACTTTTATTTAACACGGCATTAAGCAAGGCATATACTGACAAAGCTTGTGAACGGAGATGTCAAAACACTGCGGTAAAACAGCACATTTGGACCGGATACTACAGTGCACCGTGAATCATGACGTAAATTAAAGCCGGCAGATGCTGAGAAAGGCTGCGAGTTGTTTAACCAAAATGACAAAAACCAAGAAAGAAAGAGAAGCTGCAGTTATTATCTGCAGATTTTAAGTTTCTATATACCAACACACTTTTGTATTTTTGATTTCAGTTCAGGTTTATTTGAACTTAAATCTGAGGGAGGTCTCATCAGAAAACAAGGAGCACTCTGAGAGTGCTGACCTGTGCCATGCAACTCACTCTCTGGGCAGAATTTACTTTAGGGAAGCATGACAGATGTTTACTTTAATTACACAGAGGCAAATGTAGGAGTAGGTAATGGATAATAGGCATTGATTTGTAAGTAACTGGACATAAATAACTTGAGCTTATTATCTCCACCACGGAGGTTATGTTTTTGGTAGCAGTTGCATTTGTGTGTGTGTCATAGTGTTTGTAACCACGAAGAGTTTTCAGTGAATTCTGAGAAAACTTTGTAGGGGTGTAGAGTGCAGTCATATTAACAATCTATTAACATTGTATCCACCAAGATCTTCAAGGTCAGCTTCACGATTTATTGGTCAGAAATAGACAAAAAGCCTTTTCACTTGAAGCTATGATTCTTACAAGTGTGGTGTGTATTGTCAGCATAGAGGAAGTACCATATAAAGATTTAAAATATCATGTCACATTTGACCTCTAACCTCTCCTTCAAGGTCAGTAGATTGATCTGAAGGTAAAAGTGATAATAATACTATATAGAGCTATGTAGAACTATGTTTCTTACTGCCATTGTTTGTATCGACAACACATAGGCATACTGTACAGGGAATTGGGGCTGGATTTCAGCCAGAGGTGTTGGGGATCTTGTCAAACTATCATGTCACATTTAGACATGGAATTATGGACACAGAAAAGTGACACACACGATTTTGATCCGCCATGCAATACCATCTGGAAACCATCTGATTGACTACAGCTTCGTTTTCAGTATAACACTGATCCCAAACACAGGGCCAATGCAGTAAAAGCATGGATAGAAAAACACAAAATGGAACACTATCCTTCATGGATTGGCCTCCCCAGAGCCCAGACCTCAACGTTGTTGAAGCAGTGTGGGATCATCTTGACAGAGAACAGAATAAAAGGCAGCCAACATCCAAAGAAGAGCTTTGAATGTCCTTCAAGAAGCCTGGAGAACTGTTCCTGAAGACTACTTAAAGAAATAATAAGGTGTGCCAGACATCCACCGTGTCCGCAGAACGAGTTTTTAAAAATTAGGTGCTGCGGACACGGTGGACAGTTGGTAGTACGCTATCAAATGTTTACATTTCCCATGAATTTCTGCGGATTGCTTGCATTCACTCTTCCGCAGCCCTCCACAGGGTTCTTTGCACATTACTGTATGCTACATCTTTTGCTTCACATTGTTATATTAACAAAGCACTGTTGTGTATGAGTATAGTTTCACAAAGTAGCTCACAGAAAGCGTCAATTTATTATAGAAGCTGATTCTGATGCAAGGTGGTTATATTTACTACTTAAAAAAAATGAGACTGATGTGACAGTGTCATAAAGAAGAAATAGTCTTGTAAATATGTGTTATTTTATGAGTAACTGGCCACATGTTTTTAATCCCATCCCGTCTCATAAAGGGAGGGGATCTTTGTGCAGAATGAACTCCATTAGATGAAAAGTGATCTCTGTATGAGAATGAGTGATGCTGTGTAAAGGTGAAGCATACTTGGTCCCAATTGACACTGAGTTAAACAATTCAGTTAGTGGATTTTTAATAAAAACTGTTCTATTGGAAGGTCAGCTTACCTTATATTTAATGGAATGTGCGCATTTAATGTTGTCATTAATGCAATGCACTGAAAAGGTTTGTGTTCAACAGTCACAGAGTAACTGACTGTATCCATCATGTGCAATTTGTGTTGGTGTACCCATACTGTATCATGCAAATTGTCACCAGGTTTTGCTTTTTCGGGTTGATTTTTATTTTTATTTTTATTTTTTTATTAATTATATATTTTTTTAAAAAGAGCACTGAAGGTCATGTACTGGCTGGGAGTCTAGCCTTCTCCATATCCATTAGGCCAGAGGGACAGTAAATAAAGTGGGGATGGAGAATGCTAATGGAGCTCTTCATTTTCTCAATAGCATAATTGAATCTCCAACTAAAAAGTGTTATCCAGATCAACCTTTTTATGTGATGACTGCAGACTGGCGAACAAGATGAAGTGGTCAACATGCTAACAAATGCCCCCCTAACACACACACACACAA
The DNA here is from genome assembly GCF_007364275.1 of Archocentrus centrarchus. Classification (NCBI taxonomy): domain Eukaryota; kingdom Metazoa; phylum Chordata; class Actinopteri; order Cichliformes; family Cichlidae; genus Archocentrus; species Archocentrus centrarchus. The sequence goes on from NC_044363.1 coordinate 21,537,417, forward strand.
ACACACACACACACACACACACACACACACACACACACACACACACGCACACATGCTCCATCCATATGTATGCATTCCACACATGACAGGCAAACAGTTATATGCATTCATACCCTGGGGAGCAATTATGTACTCCTCCCAAACACATGTACAATGTAGGTACAAACAGGACAAATGGACAGATGAACACAGATCGGAACGGACAGGTATACAGAAGGATACCCACACACATGCTGGGAGCAAGTACTGAGATGTCCCTGTGATTTGGCAGCCTCTTGACCCCTCCAGTGGGCACTTAAAAGGCTTGAAGACAATCTTCTCCTCCTTCTTTCTGTTCCTCATTCCCTCCCTCTCTCTCTTTCTCTCTTCCACCTTCTGTCCTCGCTTTGGCCCCTGTCCAGACAACCAATCAGAGTGATGGCTTTGTTTTCAACTCTCTCAACCCCCTTTCCTCTGCCATCGCATCATTTCCTCCTGCAGTGTGGGTAACATCCAGGAATCCAGGGCTGACGAGCCCAAAGAGATGTTCTGGGAGACAGCCAGTGCTGCCAAGCCAAACTGAGACCAAACTCATATTGGTCTTAGCTCAGGAAAGGGGATGAGGGGGAGGGTAGATAGGGTTACTATTTAATCTGTGAAAGGATTTTGTACTCTAGATACATCTTACTCCTAAATTATTTCATTTAAATCATTTGTAATTTTGGCTCAAAGTTGGTCACTGTGGCCAGTGGGCTAGTGGCCAATTCCATTTATCAGTCTCTTAATGAGATTCCAGTGTTTCTGTGTTAGTTCTCAACTTGCTGGAGTCATTTTCAGCTAGTGGAATCTCTTTTTAAATAGTTGCATGGATTTTCTGGACTGCACCATAACAGAAGTAAAAAAAAAAGAAAAAAAAAAAGAATACACCACACATTTTTTTTTCTCAGCTGCTAACAACAACAACAACAAAAAAATTGGTTTGAATTTTAGTGGAATAAAGGTCAGCACTCCCACGCCCCACCTGCAGTGGCTCTGTGCACCACCAGCGAGCCCCGCCAAACAGTTTGAGAAGCAGAGAATTAGTCTTACAGCATGTTGACCTGCCTGCCTTATTCACTATTTTATATTCCTTTGGACAAAGCTTTTCTGCCCATTACCTCCAGCCCCTATCTTGCAAACTGATGGCTATCATCAGCCAGCAAATGAGCCTTTTTTTTTTTTTTTTTTGCCCTGTGTTAATCCTCACAGACACGCTTCTGTTGTTCACTCTATTTAGACTCAGTCATTTGGAGCCAATTTTTGGAAGTATTATAGACAGAAATACTCTGTGCTCTCTTGATATGAGATTTTCTTCTGTTCTGAACATGTTTATAAATTTTTAGAGGGCCTAAACCTTTAGAAAACCAGGTTTTACTGTGGTCACAAACATATGTTTCAGTTAGAGCAATAGAGTGAAAATATAAAATAAGCCCCCCCCCTCCCCACTTTCCCTTCTATGATAGAAACATGCCATTTCATTTGGGATTAATGCTTCCTTTATGAGGGTGCATATGCAAATGGAACACTAATGAACTTAAAGTATTCTCTTTGTGAGAACTGATTAACCAAGGCGCTCCTCTGCTGCACATTTACATTTTTCTCAAGTCAAGTCAGGGTTCTCCAGTCACAAATTACAGTGCTTTTCCAGGCCAATTACATTGAACAAGTGCACCATTATCCAGTTCTGAACATCACACATGTATATTTGCCCCCTTCATTTTCTCAAGAGTGCTTCAAGCCAAGGGCTTCTCCACTGAGAGGGGTACAAGAGGAAAACAGGGGAAGTCAGAGAATGAGGGCGGAGGGAGAAACAGAAGGCAAAATAGAGAGAAAGATTAAAAAGTGGAGCAGAGAGAAAGATAAATTGGGTGGCATATAGGTGGTAGTCCTGTTAAATAATTTTCAACAGCTTAGCCAATTAAAATTAGGAACAGGAACTATTTTCTCTTACAAATGAGGCCAGCTTTTTTTCAGAATTAGTGGGCTGACCTTTTTCTGAGAAGAGGCTTTTTTTTTTTAAGTGACATAAACAAAAATGAGTGGAAACAAGGTCAGCAAAAATATTTCAGTGGCAAACTAAAACAAAATCAACGTGAGCAGAGTGCTAAACACCCACATGGAATAGACCATGACTCTTATTGGCATGATATTTGTCAATATGATTGTTGGCTTTTGTGTGTGGTGATTTTCTGTATTAGCAAGGCCAGTCACAATATATCAAAGTGCTGTGACTTGATGTGCCAACAGTCACCACTTGCCTATTTCTGTCCCCAGAGGAACAATAAGGTAGCGTGACTGCACCACAGCCCCCCACAGAATAGGCTCTAGGAATAGATTGCTTTCGTTCTCTGCTCATGCATGAGGAAGCAAAGGGCAGGAATCACATATTATTGTTGGAATCCCACAGGATGGAGAGAAACATTTTTTTTTTTCCTTCTTCTTCTAAAGCGCTGCACCTAGCCACTTACATGTGAAGCTGTGCTGGCATTCAAGCACAGAGTGACACCTGCTTTTTTGCAAAACAACAATAATAAACCAAAATCCAATCTCACAACAGAGACAACTCCTGTTGGAGTGACAAATGTTCAGGGGCCATCTCCAGCCAGCTTTCCAACTGTTCTATTCATTACCTTTCCCTCTCTCACTTATTCTCCTCAGCTGCTGCTGCTGTCTCCTCTCTTCTCGGCATGAAATAGACACTCCAGGAAGTACATTTTGTGCAAACTCTCCTCCCGCTGCTACAGCTGATTTCACAAATGATGGTGAAATGGCCAGGAGAGCGAAGGGGTAAATGGAAAAAGATGGCTGTTGCACACTATGACCATATTCCTGCACTCTCCTTTTTCATAGATAACAGGGGATGATTAGAAAACAGCAGATGGGAGGGCCAACATTAACCTCCACCAGGGCCACGGTAAATTTAGTTTGAGAACTCCTCCACATGAACTGAATTCTGAGGTCAGACATACAAGAATACATGCAGACAAAGGTTTGCACACATAAACAGACAGAAATAGAACAGTCCTATTACCCTGAATCCCATCTAATTTAACACAAGGCTACTTTCCAGTTCTGACAGGAAACATCAGGAAAGATATTTCAGATGTATGGGCTGTAGTCTAAGTGGGACTGGATGACTACAGTTTGTAGAATCTTTGCTCTTGTTCGATTGTGTGTTTGTTGTCTGGTTTGGAGCATGTTTGCGAGTCAGTAAAAATGAAGCTTAGCAATAACTTAAAAAAAAAAAAAAAGGAAAAGTCTCATAAACTATTATTTTTTTAAGTCCAAGGCTCAAGTCAGACAAAAGTGAAGAAGTTAAAGCCAGACAGCAAGCACAATGTCCAAATCATGCAAAATTCATTTAATAAAAACATCCAAGTTAGAATCAAAGTATTTATATGTGCAAGGCTGGGTCTCAAAATAAGGACTCATAAAGAATTTCTCTTTGGGACATTTTAATGTTTCAGTAGACTGCTGCTGCTGCTCTGCTCATCGAAATCTGTAATTACCATATGATCACTACAAGTGAAAAAAAAAAATGATATGGACTATTTTTCATTTAATTTTAATATTTCAAGATTTAACTTCATTCAATGGTGACCTCAGCTTTTAATTATCATTTTAAAGAGCTAAGGTGATGTCCACAAAGGCTTGTGTCATGGTAGATTAAAAAAAACTAATTGTAAATATAAATTACAAAAAAAGTAATTTCCACTTAGACACATAATAATACTGTGCTGCATTCAACTTACTGTAAGTGCTTTGATAGTGAGGCTGAGCACTAAGCATTGAGTACAATGAGATGAAATTCACTGTCCTTGCTGTGTCAGAAATAGGCATAAAGCATTATGCACTAGCAGCAGGTATTTTTCAAGTTATATTTTTTAAAAGTAAAAAATGCATTAAAGTGTATTAAAATGTTTCACTCGAAAATCGGTTTATATTAGTTGTCTTTCTTCTTAAGATTATCCATCAGTCTATCCATTTTCTGCCACTTATCTGGGGCTAGGTTTCAGGGGAACCGGTCGAAGCAGATATGCCCAGACCTCCAGTTCTTCTTGAGGCATTCCCAAGCTAGCAGAGAGACAGAATCTCTCCAGCATGTCCTGGTTCTGCCCCAAAAACCTAATCTAGAATGCATTCCGGAGGTATCCGGGTAGCTGAGCTGCCTCAACTGGATCCATTTGATGTGGAAGAGTAGCAGTTCTAATGTGAGTCCTTTCTGATTGACTAAACTCCTCTATCTCTAAGAGCGAGCCCAGACACCCTTCAAGGTGTTCTTGAACACCTCCACTCAGAGCAGCAACTCATTCCTAACCCAGAGTGTGCACCCTACTCTCTATCTTCTTCCTTTTTTTTTTTTTTTGTCTGAGAACCATGGCCTCAGACTTGGAGGCACTAATTTTCATTCCACCTGCCTGTCTCTTGGCTGCAAACCACCCCAGTGCAAACTGGAGGTCACTGTTCAATGAAGCCAACAGAATCACATCATCTGCTAAAAGCAGAGACAAGTTACTGTAGAGTTCAACTAGAGCCAGAATCCTCTGCCCCTTGACTGCACGGGCAGCCCTGGTGGAGTCCTATTCCCATCAGGAACAAGTCTGATTTATTGCCTGCAATGCAAACCAAGCTCCTGCCAAGAGACTCTCATCACCAGTACCTTGGCAAAGACTTTCTCAGCAAGTCTAAGGAGTGTGATCCCCCTGTTGTAGGAATACACCCTCTGTCGCCCTTCTTAAACAGGAGGACCATCATCCCAATTTGTCCAGTCCAAGGGCACTGTCTCCAAAATTTATATGATGCTACAGAAGTATTTCAACTGGGACAGCCCTGCAAAGCCTGAAGGTAATTGGGGCAAATTTCATCCACCCCAGGTGCACTGAAAGGCTACTGAAAATTTATTTAACTACCTGATGATGATGATTTCAGTCACAGTGATGGGTGATTTATCCCCCGTTGTCCAAGTGTCCTCAACGTATTTCTTCCACTGCCTGACTATATCCTCAGTGGACGTCAGCAGCACTCTATCCCCCACTTTATACAGTGTGGGTGGGAAGCTGTTTTTGCTTTAGCTACTGCCTGAGCCACACTCTGTTTGCCTCAGAGTCCTACAAGCCAACCAATTTCAATAGGACTCCTACATTTTAAAGGCCCGCCTTCATTGTCCACTATTTGGTTTGGGTGTCACCATAACAGGCACCAACCAACTGAAGTTCACAGTTTCTTGCAGCTGGCTTAGCAATAGGTGCAGAAAGTAAAAACTTTTCCGTTCAATTCAATTTTACGTAGCACCAAATCACAACAAACAGTCACCTCAAGGCACATTATATTGTAAAGACCCCAAAACAATTACAGGGAAAACCCAACAGTCAAAATGACCCCTTATGAGCAAGTACTTGGCGACAGTAGGAAGGAAAAACTCCCTTTTAATGGGAAGAAGCCTCCGGCAGAACCAGGAAGAGCAGCCATCTGCTGCAAGTGGTTGGGGCTGAGGGGAGAGAGACAGGACAAAAGACATGCTGTGGAAGAAGCCAGAGATTAATAATAACTAATGATTAAATACAGAGTGGTGGTGGTATATAAATAGAGTAAAAAGAGGTGAATGAAAACAAATAGTGCATTATAGGAACCACCGAGCAGCCTAGGTTTATAGCAGCATAACTAAGGGTTCAGGGTCACCTGATCCAGCCCTAACTATAAGCCTTATCAAAAAGGTACGTTTTAAGCTTAATCCTAAAAATAGAGAGGGTGTCTGTCTCCTTAATCCAAACTGGGAGCTGGTTCCACAGAAGAGGGGCCTGAAAGCTGAAGGCTCTGCCTCCTATTTTACTTTTTATTATCCTAGGAACCACAAGTAAGCCAGCAGTCTGAGAGCGAAGTGCTCTACTGGGGTGATATGGTACTATGAGATCTTTAAAATCAGATGGGGCCTGATTATTCAAGACCTTGTATGTGAGAAGAAGGATTTTAAATTCAATTCTGGTTTTAACAGGGAGCCAAAGAAGAGAAGACAATATGGGAGAAATATGCTCTCTCTTTCTAGTCCCTCTAGCTGCAGCATCCTGTATTAGCTGAAGGCTTTTCAGGGTGCTTTTAGGACAGCCTGATAATAACAATGAAATAAAATGGTTTGCAAATTTTGGCCAGTGAAAAGCAGGTTCAAAGTAAAATGGGTATTTCAGCATGCTGGTTTATAGTGATGTGCTCACTTGTAGAGAGAACCTATAAGCGGCAATTAAAGGAATGCCCGTTGATCCCAACAACAGTAACGTAACATGCAACCACAATGCAGGTTTCAAATGTGTAATGTTTACCACGTTCTTCATCATAATGGTATGTCTTTGAATGATGATATTGGCTACCTTGCACACAACACCAAACAACTGATCACGATATGATATGATCATTCACAGAGTCATGTAACTGCACGGCAAAAATAAATCAATAAACTTTTTCACATATATCAACAGTCACTTGCTCATACATGATAACTTTATAGGGATGTTTGTTCCTGTTCTTGCTGCCCCACTCCTGCTCCAGCACACTATGCAGTACCACTGCACCCACTCTCTGTAAGATCACTTTCTAGGTTGCCTTGTTGAAAGAGATTTTCATCTCAAATTATGTTTCTTCATATCTTTGAGACTACTTTATTGCAGAGAAGGACTAACATTCATTTGGACACCAATCACTTGCACAGCCTCTGAAGCATCAGTGGATTCCCCCAGTGTACAAGCTCTGGCTCTTTAATAAGTTCCTCAGATTGTGAGTGACAGGTTATTTGCTGTTGTGGTTCAAAATAGACAAATGGGAATACTGCAACATTTTCCTTTAATCTCACCAGTCCAATCCAGCCAGAGATTGGCTGACGCTTCAAATACTGCTGTGAATCTACAAAATCTTAATGGGACATTGTTTTTATCATAATCCATTTGGGAATTTCAAGGTCAACTGGCTGATAAAAGTGTATAAAAGATTTCAAGTTATTCATGTGTTATTGAAGTTCATAATCCACTAGGCTACCAGTTGATGTTTGCTTTAAGAAAAAGTACAATTTGCAGAGCGATGTAGTTCCCTAATATTTTCTTTACACTTCGAAAGTTTTGGTTGTTTGGACAAAGATAGGAATATGATAAAATCTACAATGTGAAAAAAACAAAAAACAACAAAAAAACATGGGTGCTGTAAGGCCTTGGAATACTGTGGCTGCCCTATCTTGAAAATCTGAAAGCAGTGCAAATAGATGACACAATCTGGTGACTCCTCTTATATAGTTTCTATTTGCAGTGTAGGAATGTAATTTGCCACATATTAATCACATAATCTGACAGAGTTGTAAGTGACATCGGTGCTGTGGTTTGGTTACCTTTAGGCAACGCTTGTGTTTTTAAGGTAAATATTGTGCCTTTAGGGCTAGAGGTTCACACTGGGAGTGTTTTGGCTCACAATACAAACTTTTCTAAAGGCTAGGGAAACATGTTTTGCCTACATTTGGGAACTACATATAGTTCAGATTATAGAATGATAGTGATTATACTTACATAATGCCCTTGGGAGTGTTCTTTGCTGTTTCCTGTTTTGATTCCTTAATGATGCAGTCATCTATATTAAAATCAGAAGCTTTGTTGTTCCATCCATGTACCCCAGCCCTCTCCTTATATGGATTATAGGATCTTGCTCTGAAACAATGAACTCTCAAACTTCTCCCTCCATTGGTTTTGTAATAATTTTAATATACAAACACAATAGTGTTTTGTCATGTTTGTTGTTTTGGGGCAGTGAATTTAATGTGTTGTGTTGTTCTTTTTGGCAGCACAGTGTCCTTTAACCACACCGTACTGCCCATTCTCAGCTTGGAAGGAAATAATTTAATCCATTTTTATTATCAACATTGTGTCTGGCAATAGGATTAAACAAGTATGGTTAGTTTACATGTCCATCACAGTTTCACAGGTGTGTTATTAGGCTGATTTGTATAACAACAAATAAAAGGTTCACTGGTACAATCTGCTTCCTGTTAAGTAGTATTATACTGGCTGCAGTTTGAAGACTGTCATTATTATTACCAGAAACTAGGAACACAATGCACATGTCATTAAAAGACAAACAGTATTCCCTCTTCAATTAATAAATCACTGCCATGTAGAACTACAGCATTTGGCCTCCACTGTTTCTATTAGTTAACATATACATCTCTTCTTTGTTTGTTTCTATTGTTGCCTGTAATCACTTTCTTTATTTACAATGGGCATGCCTAAGCATTCATACTGCTAGACTGAATTCATGCTCCTGGATCAGTGCTCCTACTGAATTCTCATTACACTTTCTGTTGATGTATACACAATAAAAGCTCTTCATTTGATACTGCACCTGTGTCTAAATTTGTTCTGTTGACTGTGAAATACAAGAAAGAATTTGATCTCATCATATCAGAGTCTGGTATGCATCAGTAATGTTCTCTGATGAGACAGTAACAAGCACAGAGCAAAAGCTTCAAATAATCTAATAGCTAACATTTGTGTTTGTATAGAAAGAAAAATAACCCATCATCATAATGATGCCTCAATGTAAATGTTGCCACAACACAGATCGGGATAGTGAGAAGTTATATATCAAATGCAGCCAGAATGTTAGGTTCAGAAGTGTAGAAGCTACATTTTCTGTGTTTTTAATGAACTGATACAATATTATACCAGTATGGCATGCATACTGCATATGGCATGCATACTGTATGCCATACTTGTGAGTATAATGGCTGTCACAGAGCTTTACAGAGTTCATCATCATTTAGACAACAATTTGATCCCTAGTTGCTGTATGTCTTGAGTTGACTCAGCAGCAAGTAATTTGAGTCATTAAATACAATGTTGGTTTGTATTTGAGCTGCATTTAATACAAGATAAAAGTTTGCTAGTAAATCTTTCACACATTTAATATTGAAAAAAGCCAATAAGTCATATTACTCCTTAGGGATGCCCTGGTCCAGATCTGGGAGGAGATCCCCCAGGACACCATCTGTCAATACAAGCACAGACTAGTCTGCAGCATCATTTTTTCACTTTGATTTTCAGGGTATCTTTGAATTCAGCCCTCTGTAGGTTGATAATTTTCTTTTCCATCAAACGATATGGCATCCCTTCATCCTAACACATTACCCATTCCATATCAGTATAGTTTCCAGCATGATTGTTTTTCCCCATTGAGATCTAATGTCTTTTCAAAGTGTTCCTTTAGATTTTTTTGAGGCCTGAATTTACTAATTTGAGTGCAAAAGATACAGTTAATGTGCACATTTTGATGAATTTATATGCATGTTTTGATTAAGGTTACCACATTTGTTTTTATTTGGTGTGCATTTAACTGTTTATGAAAGCCTGTCTTTTACATTAATCTATATACAGTGGAGCTATATAAAGCAGAAAATTTCTAGATATACCCAATTTTTGTTATCCATTGTGTTTTGCACTGTCACGGTTGCTAGGCGACATGTGTTACGCTGAGGTAATGGCAGGCGATGCAGATATGAAGGCTAGACCATCATGGGCTTTGAAGGACCTGGCCTATGTAGACTGGGTCCTTTGAAAGATCCAGCCCCTGAATATGGATACAGCTTTAGACTGTGATGCATGTGCCAAATCCACACTGCCCAAATAACATCAAAGAAGAAGATCCTTCAATCTTCTATGAAGGTTCCTTGAAGCAGGCAGACACGGTCACACAGACCTGTCTGAAAGATTACTTTTGACTGTAATCCATAATGGTGTCTTGGCTTAAAAACAAACAACCAAACAAACAAACAATAACAAGAGCTGAAGTTGTATTTTTTTGCTTCCAGCTGTTTGTAGGAGTCTTTCTCATTAAATACTTGTACTTTCACAGGGTCATAGTACATAAGCAGAATCTACAGTATATCCCATAGCAAGAGAGTTGCACACCTGGCAGAATAGCAATAACTTCATTAAATTTTCAGAACTACTATTTATTCCAACTGAATTTCTTTGCTCCCTCTGTATCAATTGAAAATAGGAAAAACAACAGAGAAATGTGATGATGCTTAGCTGTTGGTGGGTTGCTGTCCATGGTACTGAAACAGCGCAGTGCTCAACAGATTAATTTGGGTTCTTTGCTTCCTTGCTTTGTGTGGCTGTTTTTGTAGCAACAATCAATAAAATGCTGGTAACCCATACTCACAAAAACATTTTGTATGTTCAATTTAATAAAATGTGACCTCAAAATATTTTATATTGTATTGTTGGAGCTTTTTATAAATTGGCTCAAGTGCTCTGAACTGAGTCAGCACTGGGTGGGGTTAAAGACAAAATGTACTTTCCAGACATTTGTAGTACATGTTGGAGGCTACACTTGGCAGAACTTATATGAAACACCAAAATATTCAAACAAGTTTTGATCATTTCTTGAAAACGGTCTACACAAATGGACTCTGCATTTTCACTGGAGGACAGCATGAACTGATGAATGGTAAGGTAAGAAGAGGGGATTTGAAACTGAAACATACACCTGATTTTTTCATAACTAAACGTCAATCTTCCATTCCAGATTAGTAATTAATCAAAGACCCAGACAAAGTTTTAATTCTTTTGAAACTCTGACCCACTCTGAATTATAGAATTTTCAGGCTCCTCTCCTGTGGAACCAGCTCCAAATTTGGATTAAGGAGCCAGACACCCTCTCCATTTTTTAGATTAGACTTAAAACTTTCCTTTATGATAAAGCGCATAGTTAGGGCTGGATCACGTGACCCTGAACCATCCCTTAGTTATGCTGAAATAGGTCTAGGCTGCTGGGTGGTTCCTATGATGCACTGAGCATTTCTTTTCATTCACCTCTTTTACTCTGTTTATACCCCACTCTGTATTTAATCATTAGTTATTATTAATCTCTGGCTCTCTTCCACAGCATGTCTTTTTTTTTCTCTCTCCCCTCAACCCCAACCGGTCGAGGCAGATGGCTGCCTCTCCCTGAGCCTGGTTCTGCTGGAGGTTTCTTCCTGTTAAAAGGGAGTTTTTCCTTCCCACTGTCATCAAATGCTTGCTCATATGGGGTCGTTTTGACTGTTGGGTTTTATCTGTAATTATTATAGATTCTTTACCTTACAATTTAAAGTGCCTTGAGGTGACTGTTTGAATTGAATGAATTGAAGTGGTATCCTCCTTAAAAAATATATTTGCTTTTTTTTTTAAGTAAATTATACTAAACAACATATAGGCCTACGAGAGATAAGTTAGCCAAATGTCAAATTAAGTTAATTTGCAAATTTGTGTGAAAGAGAATATGAGCTTCCTCAGTTTACAATCTGACCTGGTAATGTCAGCTGGTATGATAATATTGTAGCTGGAGCCTAATGAATGTCTGTGTACATTTTAATAAACGAGTATTATTTTATTTTATATACTGCTGCATTCCAGTCAAGGGTTCAGAGAACTGTAAACATTATTTACTTATAAGTTCATATAAAGTTTGTCAGATCATATGTATTATAAGCCAACTCTTTAACATGTAAACAATTGTTTTGTTTTTTTTATTTTTTTATTTCTTTCAATTAATCAGATGTGAGCCTTTGTACTTTATGCATCATTATTATGCCTGTCAGAGTTTCTGGGCCCACATGGAAGACTTCACTGGACTAAATGTTTCCTTGCTGGGCTTCAGTTTCTTACGTCGATTCTCATAAACCCTTAGCTTGCTACAGCTAATATTAGTAGAAGAATGAATGCACGTTTCATATCATAGACCCATGGCATCGAATTAGTGGTTGTGATTGTACGTTTGGGGGATAATTATAAATGCATACTGGAAAGTGAAAGGAGCATACCCTTCCAGCAAGATGGTCCCTGCGGTCAGAGTCCACAGAGTAAGAGACGGAAGAAGTAGCATTGCAAACCACTATATTTACTGAATCAATACATACTGGATTATGTGGAATATCAACCCACTAAAGGTAATGTGCGTAACTGAAAATTCATAATGCCTAATGTGGTTTCAAGCAAATATCTACAATTAAAGCTGAAAAAAAAAAACACAGGAAACATTAAAACTAACATAATTGGTTGAAAGCCTTGAAAGATAAACCTGTATAATGTCAATAATTTCCTGGAACCAAATGGCAATCAAACCTAATTTTGAACTTTTACTGTATATTACACTGTTTATGAAACTGATAATGACCACAAACCCATTATGTTTTTATAGGCATTCAAACACTCACATTAACACTTAGATGTGCAGCGTAATTAGAACAGCAAGCTTGCGTGGAATTTTCACAGCCAAATTACATTAGCTGAATGTCAACTGGGGTGTTACACTGAAGAGGGGACTCTCAAATCTCCCTCTGAAAAGGCTAAATATAGCAGCATCCTTATCGAAATACCAAAGAAAGTCATCAAATTCAACATGGTCTTGAGAATGCACACCCCTCCCAGTGATTAAACAGTAGGAGAGTATTACATAAAAACAACAAGCAAATAGAAATTGTGCCTAATCAGCAGACATTAGGACAAATTAGTTGTTGAAGCTGATCAATTAATGGGGTACTTGGCCTGTTGGTTCTCAGTAGTGGACTGGGAGACTTGGTCAGTAAATCTATTGGCTTCACTGTTGTTCAGAGATAAACAGTTATTATTTTAAAAAGGGCTTTGGATATGCACTGTTTAATTAAGGGCTTTTGGGAATTATAATCAACTGCAAAAGAGATGCTGTGGTGATGAAGCATAAATCCATAACTGTGCAGCAGACAGCTTGGCCAGTCTAGTGCATTTGCAATATTGTTCACTGGATAAACAACTCTGTGTGTGTGTTTCTTTCTAAAAACATTCAGAGATTGTCACAGCAGTTGGAGGTGGGTTTAATCTGTGTGTTTAAGGTTTGTCTGCTGGTTAATTAAGTGTTGCTTACAACAACGCTGAACCTTTTGAAATGTCTTATGTTTTCATTAGTGTTTAAACTTATCGTGCTGCATTTCTTCTGTTGTTACTGGGCAGCCGTGTCAATTTGTTAATGGCCAATCTGTCAGCAGTTTCAGAAGGAGAGAAGCTGAGAGAAGCCGTTTTATAAGTTTGTTACAGTTCTGTCCATCTGTTAAATAACTCTTATTTGTGTTATCTATTATTAATTGTGAGAACTGTTAGTTTGAGGGGAAGTGGTGTTTGAGTGTTTTGGTTGGTAATTCAACTGAATTAGAAAAACAATATAACTGGATGGTGAACTGTAGGTAATCAGCTAACAGTCAGAATGTTGAAAAGGGCACTCTGTCCAGTGGACCTACTGAAAATTTGAATTATGTGGATATTTTTAGTCAAAAGTTAATAAGTTTATCATTCAAAGGACAGACAACTTAGGTAGATGAAAGAAGGTTGTGGTAAATGTACTGGTATATAGCGCTTTTCTACGCTACTTGAGCACTCAAAACACTTTATATAACATGCCTTATCCACCTAAGCACTTTTTTCCTATGCCTCAGTGCTTTCATTCTAACATTCACACACATCAGAGAGCAACTTGGGGTTCAGTATCTGACCCAAGGATACTTTGGCAGATTGGAGCAGCCAGGGATTGACCACTAACCTTTTGATTAATAGATGACCTGCTCTACCTCCTGAGCTACAGCCAAACTCTTTCTTAAAGGTAAGTTCCAGACTGACAGTAAACAAGCTAACAACTGAGAGCGAGAAAGCACTCACTCACGTCAGCTCGCTTTGACCACAGTTTGAAGTTAAGTAAAAAAAACTTTGCAAACCTATCAAAAAGAAGCTTGGAATAGCAGCTTGGAATACTGCCAAACTGCTGTTAGCGTCCTCCCTGCTAAGTTAGCTCAGACACTAGCTGCTGCTGTCACATGGCAAAGTAAACACAGAACACAGAACTGGACTGAACTGAACATATACACTACTCACAAAAAGTTAGGGATATTTGGCTTTTGGGTGAAACTTCAGGACGAGCCTAAAATGCATTCAAACCTTTACAGGTGAACTTAATGTGACCTTCTCTAAGCCTTTGAATGCACATGTCCAACTGTTAAATGTTTCAGAACTTTTTGCACTTTTTGCTTAACGGCAAAATTCACAACAGGTGTTTGATCCTCGAATTGACCAATAAATGTCCTGGTTCAATTAGAGCTGGTGTTTAAACAGTCGTCCTCATCATGAAATATGAGATATGGGGATCAGAACATTCATAATGCTAACCAGGCCTCTTTGCACCCTTGTGAAACAAATAAATAAAAAATATTAATCATATGCCCATAAAAGCCCCAGTCACGCAGGTCACTAACTGGTTGGTGGGTCTGGCAACCACCAGTTTTTTGGGAAAAAAATTGGTATTCCCAAACCAGTTGGGAGAGGTTGTTGAAGGTTGCTGGCAGAAGCTGTGAAATTGAGTGCTAAAGACCCAGTAACTCATGACTAGACATAAACATAACACTTTCCAGTCCCCTTTCCATCTCTGCTCAGCAGCAGCATGTTGTTGTGAGCATGGTGACATAAGCATTTCAAAACAATATTGTGTTTAAGACTCATGGAGCTCTTACTAGTGCTGTTTACCCTTTTTCATTAGAAATGTGTATATTTTGCATAATGACTCTTGCACATTATGTTTACTCCTCAATGTAAAGAGATTGTCAGACATATAGTAGCATATATCTGTACAGGTCATAGTAATTATTGCCATTAAATATCTTAATTCTTATATATTTTTATATATAATTTGTATATATAATTCTTAAACATATATTTATTTTAATATGAGTATCAAAACTGGGTGCATCACTATTACTGACAGCATTTTTAGATTAGGGAGCATTTTTTAATTAAATCTTGACAGTAAGCCATCAAAACCACCACCAGGTTCCCAAATCCATGCTGACAGGGAATCCAGTGGTCCAACTAGGGCAAGAGCTGAAGAGTGTGGGACTGTATTTTCTCATTCATTAAATGGAGACATTCTAGTTGATGGGGTGGCAAAACAAAATCCAAAATGACAGGTATCAGAATTAGGCTGCAGTCACCCTTATTCCTCAGGAGAGTCAGAAGTTTGTTAAGCCTGCTTAGCTTGCACAATATAGAGGTACATCAGGAGTCAAGCAATCACAGAAGTGAAGCTGGACCAAAGTGAAGGCTTTTTAGAGTTGCTGATCCAGCAGCAATTTTCAGATTTAATGTAGGTTTCCAGGGGCTGTGTATTCAGCTAAAATACCATTAAAAATGAAAAAAAGTCCAAACAAAATAAGCACACTCAGTAAGAACTTTTATTTATACATGTGTCACACATAGCACACCTACTGTACACATGGGTTTTTTCTGGTTTATAATAAAGATTCTGCAAACAGTAAATTTGGAATGACCTAATGGCATGGTCACACATTGCATTTCTTACAATCCCATTAAATTTCTTAAATGATTTTAGTCAAACTTTGTAGACATATTTTTCTTTAATACCAACTTTGGAACCTATCTCAGCTGTCACAGAGCGAAAAAGCTAAAAACACCTAAAATAAACAGTTTGTGCAGACGTGCTTTCACGGGACACTGAAAGAGCTCTTACCACTAAAAGAACTAACATTATGTTGCAATTTATTTTTTTTATTAGGGACATAAATTCTTGAAGGAAAGGAAAAGTATACTCAGAATAAAAATATAAAATGAATATGAATATAAACTAATAAGAACTATATAAAATGAAAACTAAAAAAAATAGCACATAATGCACAGAAAACCAGTCTTTATTGCTGACCACTAAATCAAGCTATGGCACAAGCATTAAGACTTTATAGTTAAGGAGACTCTGTCATTTATTTAATTAAAATTAAGCTAAAATATGTGAAATATATGAAGTCTACTCTTACTGCTTCCATAGGAATTAAGAGGGTGAGTAGCAGCCAGGTGCTGCTAATCAAATCAATTGACTTGAAGTGTGAGCGCATCCATAACAGCAGAGGTTTGGGCAGTTTGCTGGAGCATCCAGGTGTGTGTTAATACAATGGCAAGGAGGAAAGACAACAGCAATGATCTTAAAGGAGGAATTGTTGCAGCCCATCAATCTGGGAAGGATTATAAGGCTATTCCCGAACAATCTGAAGTCTATTCTATGGTGAGAAAAATCGTTCACAAGTGGAAAACTTTCAAGATAATCTTTCGAGACAAATGTAACTCTTCTCAGGAGTGGACATCCCAGCAAATTTACTCCAAGGTCAGGCTGTGCAATGCTCAAAGAAACTGCAAAAACCCCAAGAGCTACATCTCAGACTCTACAGGCCTCAGTATGTCACAAGTTAAAGTTCATGACAGTACAATTATAAAAAGACTGAACAAGTGTAGCATGTTTGGAAAAGTGTCCAGGAAAAGGTTTCTTCTCTCTAAAAAGAACATGGCAGCACAGCTTAGGTTAGCAGAATTACATCTGAAAAAACTACAAGATTATGCTGTCCTTACATTTGATATGCGTTTTGTGCAGGAAAAAAAAAAGTAAAAAAAAATGGATATTTGCTAGCAGGAAGTGCTTTTGAATTAAAAAAAAAAAATGGAGCAATATCCCTCGGACAGACAAGACCAAAGTGGAGATGTTTGGCTGTAATGCACAGCACCACATTTGGAGAAAACCAAACAGCATATCAGTGCAAACAGCTCATATAACGGTCAGCACGGTGGTGGAAGGGTGATGATTTTGGGCTTGTTTTACATCCACAGGACCTGAGCACCTTGCAGTCATTGAGTTGACCATGAACTCATCTGTATTCCAAAGTAATCTAGAGTCAGATGTGAGGCCATCTGTCTGACAGCTAAAGCTTTGCTGAAACTGAGGCATGCAGCAGGACAGTGATCCCAAACACAGCAGCAAATCTACCACAGAATGTCCTCAGGATGTATTTATCTAATTTGAAGATCTAGTAATCAGACAATGTTTTTTTTATTTTTTTATTTTTATTATTATGGCTTCATGTAAAATATTAGAATTGACAGATTGTGCACTTTTTTTTTTAATCATGACTGTATACGAGCAGCGAGGTTGACCTACAAAATTAGGTGGGGAAAGTGTTCAATACAGAAAGAAAATTTTAATGAGATTTGTAATGACAACTTTCAGTTTTCATTTTGTACAAAAATAATGTGACTGAATATGAACTAAGCATCATTGGTGATCCTTTTAACAAATCCTTGGTCAAAATGGCCCATGCAGAAAAGAAGAATGCAGTTCAAAAGCACAGACGGATTCAATCAATCATCATATCAGATGCACCAGATAACACACTGTGCATTGTATATAATATTGATGTCAGTCATTCACAAGAATGCTTGTTCATATTGATTGCAGTGCTCCCCACAGTTGTGTTTCTGCTGCCAGTTCTAAAGTGATTACTTTTATCATTTAGCATTGAGCAAGAAAATATATCTAATTTCCAAGGGCAATAAATGTAATGCTTGCTGACAGAGTTGTTTCTATTAAAAAAAAAAAAAAAACTTAAAAAATAATTAAGAATTGTAAAAGTAAAAGATAGCAAATTATTTTCTGAGGCACTTTTAAAGCAATCAGAAACATCATTTTCAGCGTATATTACTTTAATATTGCACCAAACACCACCCAGACATAATATTGCCTTTAGCAACAATGATGTTAGTGCAGTTCTTTTTTTTTTTTTTGCTCAGATGTTTTCAATCAACTCTTTCAGCATACACTCAACACAGTCAGTGATGCACAAATGTGAAGAAAGCAATTATTTGTGGCCACAAAATGGATTTACTAATGAAATGCTAAATAAGTATACATACCTACCCGAGGCAATAACTGCAGCCAATGGAACATTAGTGTTCTGATGTTAGAGAACCGTTCCTTACATTTGCATGATATGTTGTCAACAATAATGGGTGTATGAATTCTTATCATGTACTAAAGAAATATTTATACTGTATTGCAATATACAGTAATGCATAAGGTGTAATGTAAGCCTAATACATGTCTGTTGCTATATACTAACTCAAACAAACATTAGGGGCAATATCTAGAGATTTCAATACTGCAATATTAAAACAGTCTATTTTAATATACAACAGGTTATATTTCATTATAATTTTTAAGAACGTGACTTCAGCCCTCCTGTCATATTAAATGCTGCTTTGCTAGTGTCTCAACCTTTGATCTGATATCTGACCAGAGGAGCCTAAATAAGCAGAGAAGAACTGCTTGCTGTTACTCTGCCTACTCAGGCAAATTTGTTTTTACCAGTATTAAATTGAAACATGCTGATTTTAATAGGCAAAGTCACTTCCACAGTCTGTTATTTATAAACCCGGCTCTCTCAAAGCCAGAAACCACATGTTTCATCATTGATTTCTTGCTCCTGTATAGCCTAGAGCTGCTGTGATGATGACTACTTTTAACTTTACCATCCCATTGGGTTCTTTACACTATAATAATGCATAAACACTTACCTCTGTAAAATCATCCAAATCAGCATCACAACCATTCCAGTCTCCAGTCTTCTCATGTGCAATCTGCATGATTGCGGAGCATCTGGTTATGGAAGGGTGAAACTCATTATTTATTTGTAGCAACAAGAAACAGACGTCTGTATTTGCCAATGCAGAGCTGATGCATACATTGCATGCGTGCATGAATAAATAAATAAATATTGACATTTTTCTGTTCTTTCAAACAGAAACAGAGTGAACATATAATACTGGGGTACATGGACCCGGCATGTCTGTCTGTGCAACTTCAAGGCAAACCGGTGGTACATTAGTTTGCTTTTGTATAACAAATGACCTTTCCTAATAAATTACTGTGCTATTCTCAGCTTTAGTCTCACAAAAAAAACCCAAATAAATAAAACAATCTATTTTGTACTCTCTGTAGCAGACATTTTCTCTGGTGCAAGAAATAAGCTGACAGAGCCCAAAATGTTGCAGCAAAAACAGTCTTTACGTTCTGGGAAATGTGTTGTTCTCTGCACAGCTGTGAGAAACTGCATAAAAACACAAAGAGTTGATTGTAGCTTTTAGATTGTTTGTTTTGTTTTGTTTTTTTTTTCCACCTCTTCAGCTGCACAAAAGCAGGTTTCCAGCTTAAAATAATTTCTCCCATTTCTGTACACATATGAAAGGATGAAATTATTTGTCAAAGTGAATGTCATCTAATTTAGTTCAGTGTAATCCCGCATGCTGATACAATCTTCTCAGATGGGCTGCGCTTCTGCTGAGATATATTGTTCAGCAGCTTCCCTTTTTAAGATCTCAATCTACATAAAGCACCTCGCCTTTTTCACTCCCTTTTCTTCCACTGTATTTTATTACATTGAGGGCATCTGACTAATGCAATGCACTGTTGGCCTGCTGCCACTTCCCAATTTATAATACGGCAGCTTTGGCCACTCCATGCATACCAAGTAATGCTGATTTGTTGTACTGGCCATACTGCCTCTCACTCTGCTACTGTTTTTTTTTTTTTTTCTCCCTCTCTCCATTACCTCTTTCCAAAATGGTAATGAGTGTGGTAAAACACAGTACTTAGAAATGGCAGCGAGGGGATAAAGTGGACAATGAGTATAAAATACCAAAAATACTATAACCCCAATAAAGATGCATCACTTGAGTAAAACAGTGAAAGTCTCATGATGGAAAACACATTTGATCCAATGTGACCAAAAGCCTGAGCCTCAGTACTTTTACACATGCAGACTTCTTGATGTCACTATGTGAACATACAGTGCATGCAGACCTCATCCTGTAGATTGTTTTTGCTTCCTCTTTGTTAACCTTTAAGTCTCATTAAACGTCATGTTGGCTGCATGATCTTCCCAATGTACTTCCTCACTTCTCTGAGGAACAAATTTTTATATATTTTTATTAAAATTCTTAATCGCTGTTCCTTTTTTTTCCGGAGATGTCTGGCTTTCTAAGGCGTAGAAAAAGCTCGAAAAAGGTCTCGCATGGAACACAATTGCTTATCATTGCTACTGCCATAATCCTTTTAGTACACACGCTATGAATTTAACCACATGAATGGCAGCGTTATTTTATTTAACGAGGAACTGAAACTCTTGGGATTAAGAAAGTGAGAGTGTGCTGGGCCAAGATAGGAGGCATTACCCTAGCATGTTTTTCAATGAGCACAGGCAGAACATGCAAGCTCCACACAGAAGGACCCTCTTGCTGTGAGGCAGCAGTGCTAACCATTGAGACACTGTGCTGCCATTTGATGTCGAAACAGCAAGCGAGTGCTCCTGAAACGCTGGTAATAGTCCACATTTGCACATGAAAACTAGTTGCGCTGTAGGTTAACGCTGACTGTGTTTGTCAACAGTGATGAATGCTTATAAGAGACAATTTGGCTAATTGTGTCGGAAAGTCTGATAATTTTGACTAACCACATGTTTTTGTAACACACGCTATCATCTCATTGCTTCCGTGCTTCTTTGCCTGACCTGCTTTTAGCACTGCAAAATGCTTTTCTAAGAACATTTTTACACAAGTGAACTGCACAAAAACCCTAGTTATAAAAGAACTGAGCTCCCCGATGCTAAATGGAAGTTATGTATTTCAGCAAGTTCTGTGAGCACAGGTGGAACCCTCTAACATGCACTAAGGAGCCAGTTAATTAACCCTACATGTGCTTACAGAAGAAAAATACTCACAATAACTTTGTGTTTCTATTGAACTCAAGTCTTATGAGGGTAATACCACACAAACACAACAGTTTAATTGACCCAAAACATATGCATCCAAAAACAACTACACTCCACTTTTTTTTTTGTTTGTTTGTTTTGCTGCTCACAGATCAGTATGAAACATTGGTTTTAAAATGTCACCCATGCTTAGTTTGCATCTGCCACAGCTAGGTTCAATGGACGTCAAGCACCTATTTTTACATTGCCTGCTTTTACTCCCTGTGAAAATGTCAGCAGCTCACAATGTGTCTATTTGGAACACAACTGCCTCCTCTGAACAGATGCATTTAAATACTGGTCTATTAGTTAAATGGATCATCCACAAGTGCAGCTGTCATGAGGCAAGAGGCATCTGGACTCAAAGCGAGCCAAGGAAAATTGCTGCATCACCAGGACTTTGTGGTGGGAACATCCGCTTGACTGTTTTGCTCACTGAATTCAAAATGGTTTCTAGATAATATGTAAACATTGGCACAATGCTCAAAGCTTATGAATACATTTATCCATGAAATCCAAAAAACCCTCGGGTTCCTTAGGAAAAAAAAAACGTGTCAAATTGATAGCAAAGCATATGTTTGACAAGACAAACTTGAAGAAAGTTATTTTCCTTTTTAGCTCTTAATGTCTCATAATGATGGAATGCTTCCCATTACATGGCTGCAGGTGCTGTCATTAAGGTCTTTTAGACCTAACGAAGCATGATACATTCCATGATGAAAGGCAGCTCGCTCTAGAAGCTCAGCTTTGGCAGTCATATTTATTGGACACCTGAAATGAGAATGTGGCCCCCAGAAGGTCAACAATGGGGATTCTGAAGTGAAGAATCTGAATAATTATCGCTTCCAATTCCAGAGTAGAAGGGATGTGGTGATCTGGAGGCCACTCGGCGACAGAGCCACTGAGTGAGAGTGTTTGGATGGAGGCCCAGTAGCAAAAGGTTAGCCCACTATAAATAGGATGGGCAGAGAGTCTTAATGGCAGGAAAGGCTGGAAGAGGACCATGCAAGTTTTTAGTGGTGTTCAGTCAAACACACCCTACATTAAGAAGCACTGTCAAGACTTAAGCCTTGCTATTACATGTGATTATATATATATATATATATATATATATATATATATATATATATATATATATATATATATATATATATATATATATATATATATATATATACAGAGGTGGGAAGTAACGAAGTATTTGTACTTACTTCCCACCTCTGTATATATATATATATATATATATATATATATATATATCTACTTAAGTAGATTTTTCAGGTATCTGTACTTTACTTAAGTATCTATTTTTCTGACTACTTTTTACTTTTACTCCCTACATTTTTACACAAGTATCTGTACTTTCTACTTCTTACATTTTCAAACAGACTCGTTACTTTTTAACACGTCAGAGAGAAGTTTGCATTTCCGGTCAGTGCGCCGTCAAACATCAAACGATCTGAGCCTAAACGGAGGAATAATAACACATAAGAGACAATCGTACTGGTGTATCCTTCATCATCGGGGCTGATCTCGTACAAAGGGATTAAATACGCAAACCCATATAATTAATGTATCATTTATAGCGCTATAATCGGGCCGGACCGAGTCCGTAAGTTGCGCTGCGGCACATAAACAGCTTAGCTAGCGCTACTGAAGAGGAGCGAGCATGAAGGGAGTAACGTGTGGCAGGTAAATGCAACGTTTCTAAATGCTCAACAAATATCAGCAAACACACAAAGTGTGTGCAGTTTGTCACACAGTGTGTCTGCTAGCTAAAAGAAGAGCTGCTGTATTTCAGGGAGAGCAAAGAGAGAGAAGTTCACTCAGAGATGGAGAAAGAGGACAGGAGAGGAAGAAGAGAGGTTAGAGTTAAAGGTAAGGACTGGAAAATAAACTGAACTATGCTGACTTTGTGTAATTCAAAGATTGTATGAAAATACTACAGTTTAGTGTGTAATAAATAGGTTAGCTTGTTGTACTGTATTTACAGTAAAGCTGTGTTGGACTGGAGCACAGTGTTTGTGTTCATGGTCAGAGTTACAGGTTACATCAGTGCAGCAGAGATGAGTTTGAATCAAAGCTGCTGATGCTGAGATTCATTCACTGAATCCAACATTTCTACAGCCTGTATGCTGTCAGTGTAGGGGATGGAGATCAGCTCAGATAGCTGTGAAATACTGGGTTACATCTTTGTGAGTTCAGTTCATCCACACAGAGCAGTAAACCTCAGAGCAGCAGCAGCAGGTCAGCTGATCACAGCCTGCACACCAACATCATTTACTGCAGCTACAATAGAAAGCTGTGATTCTTCTCCCCATGCAGAGCCACTACAGCTGATCTTAGGGTTCCTCCAGCTTCTGAATCCCACTGTAACCCCTGAGTATCCTCATGTTTGTGTTTAGGTGGAGGCACAGTCACCCTCTACTATGGAGGACACAGAGAATAGAGCTGTGTTTAAATTCCCTTTCACAGTTTGTGTCCTACATAACAGTTTCAAGCTGAGTACATTCATTAGGATTAAAATTTAGATTGGAATAACATTTGTATTCTCATGTAATATTATTTTATGTTATTACAATAATATATAATGAGGTTCGGATTGTTTTACACAAAAATAGCAGGTAGAAACATCCTCCAAAGAACTACTTTTACTTTCTTACTTTGAGTACATTTCAGAGCCTGTACTTTTTTACTTTTACTTAAGTAGAGAAGTTGAACCAGTACTTCGACTTTTACTAAAGTATTTTTTAACACAAGTACTTGTACTTCTACTTAAGTACAGAATGTCAGTACTTTTGCCACCTCTGTATATATATATATATATATATATATATATATATATATATATATATATATATATATATATATATATATATAAAAATTACATTAAGACGAGTGAATTGTAAATGTAATAGCTACATATGTGTGCGTGGGGTTCAATCTGAAATGCCCACACTGAATTTATGAACACATCTATCATACTGGGCTGTGCTGTCTAGTACAGGACTGACACTGTTATGTGTTTTAAACTGAAATACTCTGATTAGATTTAGCAGCATGATGGTGTCTACCCCTGACTACACCCACTGCTGCCCATCAGGACTGTTTACTGCAATGGTCTGCTTGTGTGAACATCAGTGGGACACGCACACATGCACAAACACACAATGAAAACAGAGGGAGAACTATGAATCAGGAAATCTTGGATACCCCGACTGTAATGAACCTCCTGTAAGGGCTCCTGGGTAATTCAATCTCCATTCAGAAATGGCTCTCCCTGCATAACGCCCATTTCATCTGGCTTGCATCAAGATATGTCTCCATGTTGGCAAATGAAAGCGCTTGGAAAGTGGCAGTAGCATTAGATATTGCATGGGCACCAGGCCTAAGTGCGCGGATAACCTTTCAGCCATGCTAACACTGGGACTTTAGTGAGAGCATCCTAGCGTTAATTGTATGGTGAAGCAGACCTTATTTCAAAGCATGCCTCCACAGTTTGGTAATTGTTACCATTATGACTTGACAACACCACTCACTGCACTTTAAGTGATTCCAAGCCCTTGCTCAGTGGCATGGATATTCCACCCCACTGTTCTCACCAAGCTGTCTCCAGAGAGCCAATGCTCATCAGCCCTGAATGGGCGTGTGTGCTCAGCCATTGTAGCTGATGCCCATCATACTGAAATGTGCCGGAGTTCTCACTTGAAACGAGGAAGGTGTTCATTTTAAGAAAAAAAAAAAGCTGTTGCAGCATAAAAGATACATACCACCAGCACAAAGGGGTGATTCACATAAATCTCAGCTATGCAGCAAGTACTACATGACATCTATCTATAGGAAGGTTTAGAAGGTTATTATAATCACCAAGTACGCACACATGTCAGCAGTTCCCTTGCCTCACGTATGGTGACTGAGATTAGACAGTAAACTGTGATGTAATTTTCTCCCATAACAGCACAATATCCCAATCACTGGCAATAGCAGTATGTTCATACATCATTCACTCACATTGTGATACATTTTTTTTTTGAGATACATTATTCAAAGTACAATTCATAGCTTTATTGTTTTTAAAAAGTACATTTCACCCATCTCTTTACAGGATAGAGGGTTGACAAGCATCCTTTCTTCACAAATACTTTTGAATAATGGAATCAGATTTGAAAAGTGTCTAATTTCAATATCCCAAGCCCTATTTATTATGGTTCCCTGCCCAATCAATTTCCTGAAGGCCAAATGGCCAATTTATCTCACCACAACCTAAATAAAGCCAAATGGGTTTAAAGTGAAAAAAAAAAAAAAAAAAAACACACACACATGAAAGGGAGAAAAGTTCTTGGTCTGTTTTTCTCTCATACTAGTTGGCAAGGACAAAGCAATTTTGCTAAATTTTGCAAATCTGCTTTTCATACCTGCCACATTTCTTTAAATGCAAAAAAAAAAAAGGGAACACATAAAACATTGTGGAAACCCAAATACATTCACCACGGCATGAACGCTGTCTTTCATATCACATTAATTCGTTTAAAAATAAGAATAGGAATCTGCATATTTTCACATAAACATCACTCAAATCTCAAAATAATGAAAAACATTTCAATCAAATTACCAAAAAAAAAAAAAAAAAGAAGTTTGTCTGCTATTACCTTAATCAAAATATAGGTAAATGCATCTCAAATTTTAGTTTCAAGTACCGTTCTAACAGCATTGCACTACATTAAAAAAGGCATCATTTGCCTCATGTACATTTGTGGGTTCTCCTGTAAATTTCTGGCATGGTTTAAAAAAAGGTTTGTGTGCCACTAATCAACACCACCATCCATCCATCCTCAGTCTGTCAAACTATGGAACAACATGGCTCCTGATAAAGGATGTATTTGAAGAAAAATGTGTGTATTAGAAGTAAAATGTCAGAATAAATGGTTAACACATCACCATTTTACTGTGCATAGCTGAGAATCTGTTGCAACGGTCCATTTGTTGACCTTGTGACCAGACGTCAAGCTGTTCAGACGGTACCCCTCCCTGTGGCCCATTTGAACCAGCGTTGATCTCCAGCAGCCCTGTATAAGATGCAGTGTGTAGATCATGAATGGAATGATAGAAAGAAAGAAAGAAAAAACAAACAAGGCAGGATTTCTTTTAATTGGGCGGTGTGCCTCATTATTCAATTACCTGTTGCCATAGCAATATGCTATATTTGGCCACAAACTCTTCCAGTCCTTACGCTGAATGTTATTTTATAAATGATGTTATACTGTATGTAATCTGCCATACTCCAAATTAAGCAAAATTAAATTAGACAGCAGATTTTCCCAGGAAAATTAGACTTCATCTGGAATTCAGGAGATGCACTTTCTGTCACCTATGTTAATAACAAGGTTTGATCCATGCTCCCATGTCCACTAATGGCCCATCCATCTGTATCCTGATGCAAGTGCACAAAGAGCACCATTTCCCCTGTTCTCTCTTCTTGTTTCTAGTGCTCTTTTCTCTCTTTACACTGTGAATGATAGCACCCCAGTGGCACTGTAGGTGATAAATAAATCCTGCAGGAAACGGGAACTGGATCTTGAAGGGGAGGGTTCATGCAATGGAAAAGGAGATCAATGCATCTCTTAATTACGAGTGTGGCTAAAGCACACTATTGGGTTCAGCTACTACAGGCACTAGATCTGTTACACTGGACTAACCAAGTAGATTTGACACTGTACATTCAAGTATACGGTTAACAAGCCTGAAATGTGTTTTGTGACCCAGAAGTGATAGTTTCAGATCTCTCAGATGCCAACAGATATCTAAGGTTATTCCTGCAAAGTTGGTTGAGCAGAACACTGAGCACAACTGTAAATTATTTTAGTTCTTCTTTCCTGTTTTTTTTTACAAGCTTGTCTCCCCAAAGTTGTACCAAATAAAATGGTACCCTGAGTTTCAGGGCTTTTTCTGATATACATCTTTCTGACTCTAGCCAAAACACAGATTGTATGTGGTACTTCAGTTGAATTCTGAAGTTGTGTTTTCCTTAAAACAACAGCACAGTCTGTGAAGGAAACGTGAGGAAAACTACATATTCCAAAGAAGATAATACAGCTCCTATCAGCTTTGTGTCTTCTTGAATTAGAATGCTGAAAAACACACATGGGCACACAAACAGTATGCATAAACACATACTTATCAGACTGAGAGGATACGAGGTGGTGCATGAGGATTAGAAGTCTGTAGATTAGCAGTGATGGCTAGCAAGTGAGGGATTCACTTGCATCTCACCCCTGACCATTAATCCCTACTGTAACTGAATGGAGCAGATGGCAGCCAACAAAATCTAGT
Source organism: Archocentrus centrarchus (assembly GCF_007364275.1). Classification (NCBI taxonomy): domain Eukaryota; kingdom Metazoa; phylum Chordata; class Actinopteri; order Cichliformes; family Cichlidae; genus Archocentrus; species Archocentrus centrarchus. The sequence continues at coordinate 21,564,433 of NC_044363.1, forward strand.
GACACTGATGGAATCTCAGCTAATGATGCTCCCAATCCGCAAAGCAAAACATACAAAATAAAGGATAGTGTATTTGTGTACAGAGGACAGGATAGACGAGTGCAGGCTTATTTTGCCTCTGAGAACAAAAGTCTTTCCTTCCACTTACTTATTATTCATGTACACACCAGCTTTCCTAAAGTCTTTGCACGGCGGTGGGGTTTTTTATTTTGGAATGTGGTCTAATACAGGCTTGGGAAAGCTTGGACTCTTGGGGGTGACATTATTGCTTGCTGAAAAGCCACCTGATTGGTTTAAGCATGCAACATTTGACTGGTTCATGATCACACTTCAGCAGGACTTCAAGAAGAATCACAAAAGAGCTCTCCTTTAGTTCATGCTAGCTTAATTACAGTATCCAAGAAACAGATATATCCAGTACCAGGATATTTGAAATCAACAACCATTAAATTTAAATATATATATAAATATATATATATATATATATATATATATACACACACATTTATACATATATTCACATATATTTATATACACACACACACATATATACACACACACCTATATATATATATATATATATATATATTAGGGGTGGGACTTTAACGCTTTAATTTCGATTAATTAATTACGGGGAAATTAACGCGTTAAAATTTTTAACGCATTTTAATCGCACTTTGCACTGTGGAACGTTTCTCAGTGCGCGAGTTCCCGGCATACAGATTATATCGACGCACAATGTCCAAATTAGGGGCTGCATCCTGCGAAGGACCCGGCCCACGTCTTTCGCAGCCCACAAAGGCCGGAAGTGAGCGTCTAGCCTTCATATCAGCTGCCGTCACCTCTGCGTAGCTCATGTCGCCTAGCAACCGTGAGTGTGAAGCACAGCTGTGTAAAGCAGCTGTTAAACGGAGAACGAACTTTTTCTCCTTTTTGTGGTTTAATTTTAAGTCTTTAATTCAAAATAAGCTGTTAAAACAAGCAGAACACATTTCAACATCAAGGAATACAGCTGAGAGAATGATTAATTTCCAACTATAACAAGTGAGACATTAATGTTGAATAGAAGTATCCAGTTATGATGCTTAACTTTAATTTCAGGAGTTTATCACAGGAGCACTTCCACCCTTCGTTGGTCTGTGTAGTAGACTGGTGGGAAAATAAACAAAATCTTGAAGTTTAAGCTTATGTATATTGATTCATTCATCAACTAAACTTAAATTAATATTTATCATGTTAAATATTGAAATGCGATTAAAATGCGATTAATTTCGATTAATTAATTACAAAGCTTGTAATTAATTCGATTAATTTTTTTAATCGTGTCCCACCCCTAATATATATATATACAGTGGTGTGAAAAAGTGTTTGCCCCCTGCCTCATTTCCTGTTTTTTTGCATGTTTGTCACACTTAAGTGTTTTGGAACATCAAACCAATTTAAACAATAGTCAAGGACAACACAAGTAAACACAAAATGCAAGTTGTAAATGAAGGTGTTTATTAGTGAAGGTGAAAAAAAATCCAAACCATCATGGCCCTGTGTGAAAAAGTGATTGCCCCCCTTGTTAAAACATACTATAACTGTGGTTTTTCACACCTGAGTTCAATTTCCCTAGCCACACCTAGGCCTGATTATTGCCACACATGTTCCCAATCAAGACATCACTTAAATAGGAGCTGCCTGACACAGTAAGGTCCACCAGAAGATCCTTGAAAGCTACACATCATGCCGAGATCCAAAGAAATTCAGGAGCAATTGAGAAAGAAAGTAATTGAGATCTATCAGTCTGGAAAGGGTTATAAAGCCATTTCCAAAGCTTTGGGAATCCAGCGAACCACAGTGAGAGCCATTATCCACAAATGGCGAAGACATGGAACAGTGGTGAACCTTCCCAGGAGTGGCCAGCCGCCCAAAATTACCCCAAGGGCGCAGCGACGACTCATCCAAGAGGTCACAAAAGACCCCACAACAACGTCCAAAGAACTGCAGGCCTCACTTGCCTCAGTTAAGGTCAGCATTCATGCCTCCACCATCAGAAAAAGACTGAGCAAAAATGGCCTGCATGGCAGAGTTCCAAGAAGAAAACCACTGCTGAGCAAAAAGAACATTAATGCTCATCTTAATTTTTCCAAAACGCATCTTGATGATCCCCAAGACTTTTGGGACAACATTCTGTGGACCGATGAGACAAAAGTGGAACTCTTTGGAAGGTGTTTGTCCCATTACATCTGGCGTAAAAGGAACACTGCATTTCAGAAAAAGAACATTATACCAACAGTAAAATATGGTGGTGGTAGTGTGATGGTCTGGGGCTGTTTTGCTGCGTCAGGACCTGGAAGACTGGCTGTGATAAATGGAACTATGAATTCTGCTGTCTACCAAGAGATCCCGAGGGAGAATGTCAGACCTTCTGTTCGTGTACTCAAGTTTAAACGTACTTGGGTTCTGCAGCAGGACAATGATCCTAAACACACCAGCAAGTCCACCACTGAATGGCTGAAGAAAAACAAAATGAAGACTTTGGAGTGGCCTAGCCAAAGTCCTGACCTGAATCCTATTGAGATGTTGTGGTACGACCTTAAAAAGGCTGTTCATGCTCGAAAACCCTCTAATGTAACTGAATTAGGACAATTCTGCAAAGATGAGTGGGCCAAAATTCCTCCAGAACGCTGTAAAAGCCTCATTGCAAGTTATTGCAGACGCTTGGTTGCAGTTGTTGCTGCCAAGGGTGGCCCAACCAGTTATTAGGTTTAGGGGGCAATCACTTTTTCACACAGGGCCATGATGGTTTGGATTTTTTTTCACCTTTACTAATAAACACCTTCATTTACAACTTGCATTTTGTGTTTACTTGTGTTGTCCTTGACTATTGTTAAAATGGGTTTGATGTTCCGAAACACTTAAGTGTGACAAACATGCAAAAAAACAGGAAATGAGGCAGGGGGCAAACACTTTTTCACACCACTGTATATATATACACACATATGTATATATATACATATTATATGTATATATATATATTATATGTATATATATATATTAGGGGTGGGACGCGATTAAAAAAATTAATGTAATTAATTAGGAGCTTTGTAATTAATTAATCGAAATTAATCGCATTTTAATCGCATTTCAATATTTAACATGATAAATATTAATTTAAGTTTGGTTGATGAATGAATCAATATACATAAGCTTAAACTTCAAAATTTTGTTTATTTTCCCACCAGTCTACTACACAGACCAACGTGTAGTAGACGAGAGAGAGAGAGTGTAAAAGGATTGCTAATCTCTAGTTTAAAAAGCAAATGGCTAACTGGCACCCTCACCACCTACCTGTAACATGCCAGTCTTAGTATGGAAAGTAAAGAGGCCAATGAAAACAATAAACACTGAACTGAGGAATGAAGCCCCCCCCCCAGGCGCACTGTTAACACATGATATTACTTGGCATGTTATGTTTCCAGTTTAATTTCTGGAAGAATATTAGTTAAAATCTCCAGATTATGTTTCTTATCCTCTACCTTGTGATCAATATAACCTAAGCTTTGATTATTACCTGTCTTTACTGTACTTTACCATGAATGAAGGTTATGGATCTTAATACTATGGTTTACACCTTGTGGCTGAAAATGGTGCAGTGCAACTTGAGTGCTCTAATCACCACCTCCTAGTGTTCTCCTGAGACCACTTAATATAACCTTTCACTTCATCTTGAAGAGAAACATGTAAAGATCTGATAATGAATTCATCTAAACAACCAAACATTTCTTAGACCAAATTTATGAAAAATCCAGAAATAAATTGTATGTACTGATATATTCACATATATCAGGACATTTGCTTTTATTTATATAGAGAGAATCTTGTGTTGTTTTTTGACTCCTTTCTTCGCTGTCATTTTCACTTTCTTCTCCATCTCTCACGCTCTCAGATCCATGCCTTCTTTTTGTTTTCCATTGGCAATGAATCAGCTCATGTTAAGACCTCACAGTTATGATGAAAAGGGTAATCATCCTATCACTGTGTGCTGCTAGACAAGCACTTTTAGGCTTTGAGAGTTACAGCTGACACCACTGACAGGCCAGGTCACTCTTCAGCTGCAGTCAGGAGGAGAGAGGGAAGGAGGGAGTGAAGAGAAATGTACAAGAAGGTAAAAAGGAGTGGAGAAACAGGTAGCGTTTCCTCAGTATTGTAATGGATATCACAATTTTTCAGTGTGCTGAATTTTAAGAATTTCAGAGTTGTCAAAATTAGTCAAAATTATTAAAAACAAGTGCCAAAGAGTGAAAATTATTCAAGCACGTGTCAGAGAATTGAAAGGGTTCAGTATAGATAGATGTGTAACACTTCTGAAAAGAGGTCTTTTTCACAGCAGAAGTTTTGACATGTCATAGCAGGAAAAGTACAAGTATGGCTCTCCCTCGCTAATGTACTATTACACCACTCTGAAGGTGGAATAAAAGTTGGGTCAGGCCACATAAAAATAGTGCCGCGAAATAGGAAGAATGTACATCTTCAAAATGAGGGGGGGTATCAATATATATTGATTGTTAGCTAACATGTAAGCCAAGTAATTGGGTTGACCAGGGGGGTCATTTGGTAAAAAACAAAACAAAACAAAACAAACAAACAAAAAAAAAACATTTATGTGTGAATCTGTATGGCTGGATGAAAAAGCCATTCAGATGGACAAACGAAAGGCATGGGTCGAAATTAAAATGCAAATCTATCCTGCATATTCAATAATAAATTAGCACAATGTACAATACGGTCAGTTACTTACTTCAGAGGGTCACAGCTGACAAATTATGACCTCCTAAATCTAATGATGGTTAGGTCAGGAAGTTGAATATGTGGCTAACATTTACCAATTAATTTACTAATTGGTGCGCTCGGTTTGGCAATCACTGCACAACCCCTGTGGAGCTCCGTTATTCATCAGTTAATCACAGTGGGGTAAAACAATGTAGCTAATGAGCCTGTTGGCCGATTGGTAGCTGTTGGTTATCAAGAGTCTAAGCTTTGGTGCTAATGAAATATATGTTTATAAAGTTCACTGAAAAGATATCTGCAGCATCTACTCGCGCCTCACAACTGTGCAACGTGGTTTTGTGCAGTAGTTCTGTTCTATCCAGTTGTTGCGCTCTGATCTCTCAGTGCTCACTGTTCAGAATTAAGCTAAACTTAGCGTGCACACATGCACATGCATACACACATCAACACAAACTGATTTGATCTGCACCTGCGAGCAGAGCCACTTATTGCAACAATTATGTTGGGACTTTATGATTTTTAGTGCAGTAAATGCTGGTGTGACCATGCATTGACTACTGTAGATGGAATTTACTGGTCATTTCATTTACTCCTATGACTTGCTGGAATTTCTGCAGTTAAAATTGTATAGTGTGAGTTGAGCCACACTTGGGCAGAGAATGCAATTAGTAAGCATTCAGATTTTTCATGCCCAATTTAATGATTTAAAAACACAGAGTGTCCTCTGTCTGTTTGTCTTTTGGTGTTAATACGTGGCATGGTTTTCAGTAGCTAGGGCAGACTAATGTCACATCAGAGTCACTCTCTCTGTCTCCAGGTGACAGAGCAAAAGGGATGGGTCATTGGGTTGCACCAGGGGAGAGTGGCGGCAAACAGAGTATAGGACAAAATGCTATCAGCTCTCTCTACCATACGCTGATGGCATTAGGCACGGATGGGCAAATCTTACGCCGTCAACGGTACACAAGGGACTGTGCTTTCCACCTGTGTGAATATGTGTGAGTGTACATGTGAGTGTGTATGCATGAGAGTGTGTGTATTGGGGATTGCACAAGGGATCACACAGCTGTGGTGAGTGGGCCTACTAGTGACCGACTTTTCTTTTGGACATAATGTCATTTCAGCATTTTCAGTCGCCTTTGTTTTTGTTTCTCGACCAAACAACTTTGCAATTAAAGCTAAGATAACAGATTGAATTCAATTTAAGTTGTTATTTCCTGCTCTGGTAGCTGCACAGAGAGCCTTAAGCAGGGAGTTAAATTTGCTACGTTAGCTTGGTTCAGAACATTATAATTTTTAAGAAATTGGTTAACTTCTCTAACAGATTGTATTGAAAGATGGACCATAATATCACCCTTTGGTTTGTGGACTACCATTTTTTTTAAGATAATTTTTGACCTTTATTAGATAGTGTACAGTGAAGAGAGAAAGGAAAGTGGGGAGAAAGAGATAAGGGGAAGACACACAGCAAAGTGCCACGGGTTGGATGCAAGCTAGCTTGGTTAGCAAGGTGCGTCTATGTTTCACTGTGGTGTTATATGGAATGCTATCAGTGTCAAAATGTCTTTGGAAAAACCAAAAATAAAAAAACACCTAATTTGAACAGTTAAGAGCTATTTCATACAGGTAACAGGCAATTTTTTTTTTTTTTTTAGAATTCTTTTAAATCTGTAATTCAAGGTTTTATGTAGTTTATATCCTTACTATCTTTTATTGCATTTTAGTTTAGTTTTATATTGAAAGCTTAACAGTTTTATTGCTTTCATCGGTTTTACTTTTGTAATAGTTTTGCCAATTTAAAAAACCAATAATAATGTGCAATTATAGTAGTAGTGGTGCTTACATCCATCCATCCATCAAGTGGTGCTTACATCAGTATCAATATGCAGTCCATGTAAATACAAGTACATACTTTAGCTTGCAATAGTAAACATACTAACACTAGTACTAGCAAACAATGTGAGAGAGCACACACTACTCTACATATTATATGTACTGCACAACTTGGTTTTCACCTCAGTGGCACTGCAGTAAATAAAGAAATGCCATTCAATATTGACTAAAGAAAAAGCTATTGTGTGCATTCATCTAAGCTTCTCAACTCCCTTCAAACGATGCTCTTTGTTATTCATTGAGAGGGCAAAGACAATAATGCTAATGAATTCTGAATATGCATATCTCTGAAGAAATGGAAGAAAAATGTAGCAAGATTAGTTTTTCATGTCAAAGCGTTGGGTTAGCACTGATTAAAATGTATGCAATTCCCAGTGGGTTACACTGCAATTATTTGTTTGTAAGGATAAGTCATAAACTTCAAAAATGAAATCCGCCCTAATGAAGAGAAATTGCTATAGCGGAAGAGAGGCGAGATTAGAGCAGATTTTTCTGCCTAAATTGCACAAGTTATAAGAAATCATTTACACACATGCTGGATTTTGCATGAGAAATCATCCTTTTTTTTTTTTTTTAACAGAAATGATTAACTTGAGCCCTTAAAGTATTATGCCCATTCTCCACTTAGGAGTTTAACAGTAACGCCTAAAAACAAAGATTGTTTTGAGCTGAAACATGTATGTCTTATTCAAACTTTAAGAAGCCTTAAGAAGCAGTGCCATTGGAGTTTTTCTTCTTACATCCCACAACGTATAGTTCCTTCCAAATTACCCCTACCCAATGCCAAGAAACATCTACCTAGGAAAAGTGTGTTCACAGCAATAAATATTCCCTCTTCCCTATGTTGCTTTTTTTTTTTCTTGGTTTGTTTTTTTGTTTTTTTCTCCTTCAGCACAGATGTGCTTTTTTGGCAGCAGCACCCTTCATTGCATCTGCCTGTACCTCAGTGCTCAAGGATTAACTGGGACAACTGAGAATAATTAACCATGCAAAAACCCACCCTGACTCTACACCCACCTGTCTAACAGGGTAGATAAATAAATTGATGACCCCGGCTTGCATTAATATTCAAGCCCTTTCACGAGGCATCTGTAAAGACTTTCTCCTTTATTTTCAAAGGATTTATTCTTGTCAGAAGAACTGCATGCCACTCTTCCACTTTCACTGTCTCTACAGAATGTGTAGGTGGAAAACTTCAATGAAGGACCTGTGTGCTTGGAAATGGGACCCTCTTGCTGCCTCCAAACATGTGCCAGGAGATAAAACAAGCAAAGCGGTGAGAGAAGGCCTAATTTGCAGAATGACGAGAAATCCTGGCTCACTAGCACTCGTTCCATTTCCATCGATCACTGTTGTATGAAGCCTAGCAAAAACCAAACTGCTGCATACAAATGATTGGATGCAGCCTGTTGAGATCTTCTTGATATGGGAGCAGAAGAAGAACAACAAAGGATATCACAAAGTTGAAAAACTTTGAACTTCTTCTCACATGTGTAATCAGTGGAAGGATATATTCACCCAGAGCAGTGCTGGGGACATTCATTGATTGGCTGAATATGAGAGATCAAGCTGTGCATTTCTGCCACATGGAGAAGATGCCATTAAGAGGATTAAGTTTACAGATTTCGCCATATTCATGGTGCAAATGGGATGACTGAAACTACAGTTCACACACATTTGTGGAAGCCAGTGTTATATGGCGAAGTAATAGGATCATGTTAAAGGTATTAGGTGTAATTTAAGTTCACCTCCTTAGCTGTTTATGGATGTGCAAAAAAAAAAAAAAAAGTACAAGAGAGTTGTGGGGTGGCAGGTGGTGAGAGAGCTTTTTTCCCTTAACCAAAAGGTCACACAATCGATTGGCACAAAGAGAGTGGCCATCCATGACAAAGTGTCCTTGAATAAGACACCTTCTGAAGTTGCAGTAGGAAGGATGCCTAAAATGACTCACGGTTATATAAAACGGGAAATCCATTTATGCATTCCAAAACATTTTCATAGATTGATATTCTTTCATTAGTATGCCATTCCTTATAAACCCATTAATTAATAGTTTTTTTTATTTTCTGACTAAATAATGAATCAGAAGAGAACAGAATGTGCTGAAAATGCCACCTCAGGGCCCCGGGGAAGGCAGAGCATTAGGTGCTGGTGAGACGGCTCGCCTTATAATGCTATTTTCAAATGACAGAATAATATGTTATGGATCATTTGACTCCTCTCTCATCTTTTTTCCTCTCCCTCCCTCGCTCCACTTGCATCTCCCTAAGATGAAGGCATGTGCTGTGTACAGGGTGAACAACACTGCCTCCTCTAATGTGGCATCTGGCAACAGTGAAATATCAGAGTGTGTAAGGCAGCCAAAGGCGGAAGGGGGGGGGGGGGGGTCGGGTTCCTGAGGTATGGAAAGATAGGAATTCACAGTCAGTAAAAGTGACTTTCCACCGGGTATATGCCATTCAGACCCCACCTTTCCCAAAGCTGGAGGGCTTTTAAAAAGTCACCCCCCTTTCTGTGGCTGGAAGCTAAAGAAGTGGTATTAGCTCAAGAGGTTCTGTCACATGATTCAATGGGCCATTGTAGGAAAAGGTGCTCAGTGAGTGGAACACACCATCACATGAGAAAACTGCAGCCTCGAAGAGTATGTGTGTATTGTACACGTGTACAAAAAGGGTGGGTGGGAGGTCTTTTATGAGAATGGGAACAGGTTAGCAGGCAAAAATCATTGCTTGAGTGTGTGCTATAAGCAGGCAATGGGGAAAAGAGAGCATGTGTGAGACTGTGGCTTTGCTGCTGTTTACCCTGACATTTGCCTGAGGTATTGCTACACTGACCTTTCCATCTAGTTTTTAATTAGTATTTCTGCTTAGATGAAAATAGTATCAGATTTACAGCAAAAAGCAAAAAAAAAAAAAAAATGAAGCATGTGTTTGATGTTCTTTCACTTCATTTACCCTCTCTCTGTTGTAACATTTGGTTTTGACAGGCTTGTGACTGTCTGTCTACACATTTGAGATGCCAAAGAAAGGGAGCGAGGCATAAAAAATTCAGACAGACTGGGCAAGAAAAAAGAAGAGAAAGTGAGAGGCAGAACTGATAATGGTGAGATGGAAAAAAGAGGGAAATTCGCAATGGTAATTCAAGTAATGATTATTATCAAAAGTGAGAATAAAATTTACTGTGGCATGAATGACACCAAGGCACTTCTCTGGGATCTACTGTACTGTGGATGCCCAGGGCCATGATTACTCATCTCCTCACACTGCATTAGAAGTATGTCTGTTAGCTTGCAATAAATAATATACAAGCTTGGCATCTTTTGCTTATGATTCCATGCTAGCACATAATTGACACATAAACACTTTTCCCTTTCCCCCTTCTTTCCCTCCCTGTTATCCCCTTACTTATTTGCTTGCTGGCATTTCATCAAAATAACAGTAAATGCATAAAACACTCAAACTAATTAATGATTTTGGAAGACTGTGGGGTAATGAAAAGTATATAGATGGTGTAGGAGTGCTGAAATCCATTTAATTACATTTAGAGATAGGAATTAATTAGAGGATAGAAACCCAGCCAAAAAGGAGCAGATTTATAAAAGTGGGGAGTTCAATCAGTCATCCTTCACTCATTAGGGTGTGACAGTTGCCGGGATGTACAGGAAGTCATCCAAAGGCTGGGTGACACATGCATTTTTCAGGTAGTCTGTATACAAGTGACCTTGGTGGCCTACAAGTGTCCATTCCTCATAATAGACATCAGAAATGCCGATGCTTGTTTTGACTCATTTATTTACATACCAGTTGAAGTACATTTTTGTTTTTATTGCAGTAAACAGTCCCTATGTTAGCGCTCTCCAATGTGAGTAAAGGAAAGGGGTGTAGGGTTATCAGAAATAAACTACTGAAATGGGAGAAAGAAGAAAGACAGAGAGAAAAGAGAAAAAAGATAAAGGTAACGGACCTCAGAAGACCCCAGGGCAGCTTGAAGGGGCACAGCCAAACATGTAAAATATTTACAGACATCTTCAGTTTTTTCAACATTACCATGACTTGACATCAGTTTTTTTTTTTTTTTTTTTTTTTTTTTTTAAGACCGGAGTCTGACACCCCTGAGTAATTCCCAGAAGTGGTCTGCGAAAGCTGACTCAGAGCATGACCACCACCAAAAACAGCCCCCAGACCCCGGGGAGGGCGCCTGTTTATTCAGTAGTCAGCAGTCAGTTAATTTCAGTGCTTTGTATAACAGTAAGGAAGTCAGTAAGCTGGTGACCTGGCCATGCCATCCACCTCTTGGGACAACCCTGAGCTGCTCATTTGAAAATAACCTTATGACCTTTGTGGGACCAAAACACAAGTACATACAAATGTTTTTTTCCAAAAAAAAAAAAGCAAGAGAGTGAGAGACAGAGAGACATGACATAACGAATATACAGTAGAGATCAACATGTGAAATCTGGACTCCAAGGATACATACACTATATTGCCAAAAGTATTTGTTTATCTACCTTCACACACATAGGAACTTGATCGACATCCCATTCTTAATCAACAGGGTTTAATATGATGTCGGCCCACCCTTTGCAGCTATAACAGCTTCAACTCTTCTGGGAAGGTTTTCCACAATGTTTAGGAGTGTTTATGGGAATTTTGGACCATTCTTCCAGAAGCACATTTGTGAGGTCAGACACTGATGTTGGAGGAGAAGGCCTGGCTCGCAGTGTCAACTCGAGCTCATCCCAAAGGTGCTCTATCACCTTTGTACACTGGTGTGCAGTCATGCTGGAAGAGGAAGGGGCCATCCCCAAACTGTTCCCACAAAGTTGGGAGCATAAAATTTTCCAAATTATCTTGGTATGCTGAAGCATTAAGAGTTCCTATCACTGGAACTAACCCAACTCCTGAAAAATAACCCCACACCATAATCCCCCCTTCACCAAACTTTACACTTGACACAATGCAGTCAGACAAGTACTTCATGCCGGATGGCCAGACGGAGAAGCGTGAGTTGTCACTCCAGAGAACATGTCTCCACTGCTCTAGAGTCCCGTGGCGGTGTGCTTTACACCACTGCATCTGACACTTTGCATTACACTTGGTGATGTAAGGCTTGGATGCAGTTGCTCAGTCATGGAAACCCATTTCATGAAGCTCTCTATGCACTCTTCTTGAGCAAATCTGAAGGCCGCATGAAGTTTGGAAGTGTGTAGTGACTGACTCTGCAGAAAGTTGGCAACCTCTGTGCACTATACCTCAGCATCTGCGGACCCCGCTCTGTCATTTTACACAGTTGATTATGCAATAGCAACCCATTCTTTCACAAATGCATGTGGAACGACCAATGCATGTGCCTAGGTCAGGGGTGGGCAACTCCAGGCCTCGAGGGCCGGTGTCCTGCATGTTTTAGATGTGTTCCTGAGCCAACACACCTGAATCACATATAGAAGTCATTAGCAGGACTCTGGAGAACTTGACTGCATACTGAGGAGGTAATTCAGCCATTTGATTCAGGTGTGTTGGATCAGGGACACATCTAAAACCTGCAGGACACCGGCCTTCGAGGCCTGGAATTGCCCACCCCTGGCCTAGGTGCTTGATTTTATACACCTGTGGCCATGGAAGTGATAGGAACACCTGAATTCAGTGATTTAGATGGGTGAGTGAATACTTTTGGCAATATAGTGTATACTGTGGAGAATTTAGCATTCAGGAGTTAGCTAGTAGATACTGTACACTAGTAGATATTGAAATAGTGCTGAAAAAAGGCCATAGCTGATTGCAACTTGGCAGGTGCTGAAATAAGGTGGACAAAAGGTATCTAAAGCATTAGCATTTATCAGGGGCAATAAGTCAGCAGGTATTGAAACAATTTTAAAAATAAGAACCGGTGTTAACCTTGAGAAGCTAGACTAGCAAGTTTCATCTTTGACAGAATTAAGTCAGTTAGCCTAGCTTACTAGCAGTGTAATGAGAAATATGGGCTAGACAATATGATGAGTGGAAAAGAATATAAACCTACAGCATTATGTCCCCCATGGGACAAAGGACGGAAAGGAAGAAGCAAAGGCTATTAAACAGAAGGTTTGTCTTCTTGTTCCATCACAGATCAGATTTCATTGTTATGATTAAACAATGTAAAATCGTGATAATTATATTTTTGTTCATCAATAACCATTGAGGCAATATCTACAAATTTTGCAGTTTGTGCTTTTGGACACTGGACTTGGCACAATCTGCCGAACCGCTCTAAGTGGCAGTTTTTAGAGTTTCCGAGCCTGCTCTGTACCGGATGTGTACCACTTAGAGATGACAAGTGTACGGTTACTTTGAGAGACTTTCTGAAATTTCTCAGCACTTTTGAGTCAAGTGCTGAGAGCACTCTTCCATGAGAGTAGTGAAAGTGACACCCTTCTTGAAATGGGAGGGTGATAACAGGGAAAATAGGCAAGGGGTAGAGAGAAAATGGGGGGGGTAGATTTGGCGGGGGTAACTTTGCTTTTGCATTTCATCTCCTTAGAACGCTGACTTCAGCATGGATTAGGCAACGTGTTTGTTCTCAGGGCTCTGTTCTCCTGTTCAGAGAAGGAGACGGGAGAAGCTGTACTTCATGCACTGTCAAGGTCAGCAAATGCCCTCAGATAATCATATTCCACTGTAATTTTACCTGTGTGTTGAAGCTAGCTGTTGCCGTGAATAGATAAGCACCCAACGCACACCCTGGATGCTAGAACAAAGGCTCTGGCTGTATTTTAGTGTGCAGGTGTTTGTAGTTTTGTGCTCTAATATCCACCTTTGTGTTAGTTTTTGTGTATAAATTAGCCTACTCATTCAGCTGGAGGGCAGATACAAATTTAAAACACTGTGTCGATTTGGCTTATTTCCACTGGTAACTTTGCCTTTAGGATAATGACAAAAAGCCTTGAGAATCTCCCCTGCCATTTGTTAAATGAGCCTAAGGAAGGCAAGGCAAGGAAATCCCTTTTGAGTGAAAGAAACAGGCAGTTGTATCATTGCTATGATAACTTTCCTCTGGTTCACAATGTGCTGGCTAGTGGAGCTCGTGTCTCTATAATGAACCTCATGGGCTTTGCAGAAGACACTGTGAGCTGCCTGAGCTGTGTGCGGTAGCCCTTTCCCATAGCCTCTGGCAACCTAGCACGCTAATGATGCTGTGCTGGTTCAAAGTGTTCCGCTGAGCACATTTCTGTGTGAGCCGTATACCCAATGTACTGCTTTGTGTGTGTGTGTGTGTGTGTGTGTGTATGTGTGAGATAGAGAGTGCCTTTTCATGTAATGCAATTGTGTGTTTTTGCTTTCATGTGTATGTGTGTTTGAATGTATTGCTGAATGTGGCCTCACTAGAATATTGTGTTTTTTAAAGCACACTGTGGATTATGTTCTAATTAATGAATATTAGCTTTGAAGGCCACTGAAATAGCTGACCGGCATTTGAAGGAGGAGCTGACCAAAGTACAAATGAGGAGGTCCAGATGCTGTACTGTCCCATGGCGCTAAGTTATGAAGAATCAACTGTTGATGCAGTCATTACAGCCTGGGATAATTACCTAGTCCACCTCATACACTCCCAAGAGTGACTGATCCCATACTACCCAGCAAGAAAACACAACATATAGTTAGTCAGCCAGTTCAGATACAACACTGCTGGTGGATGGAAAATTCACAGCTTATTTAGTGGAAAAAGAAGACAGGCAGCAATGTCACTAACTAAAATAGTTGATATAAACTTTGCTTTTGAATTGTATCTTTTTTTATTGAGGGTTTTCTTTTGGTTGTTTTAGTTTTTCTTTGGTTTCAAATGGAAACTTTGATCAGCAATGCAGCTTTTGGAAAAAGAAAAATGCAAATATAGTGAATGTATAAAGGCAAATGCTGACTGCTCTTAAGTCACAAAAAAGTTAATATTTGATGTGAATGCAGGGGTGTTTTACTTTCGCAGAAAGGCTATTTTGAAGTTCGGGTGTGCAAGTAGCTGCAGCAACCAACTGATCACCCAGAAGTTGAGTGTGCCTCAACTTTTGGGCGATTTTTCGATTACAAGGCGATTGCCCAGGTCACCTGGTGGGAGGCAACTTGTCTCCAAACAAATGCAGTGCAATTCAGAATGAGTGCAGTCACTCTCACACAGACTGCCAAAGGCTTGCAGATAACTGCCACCTAATTTATAAACACAGACAGCGTTGCAATTAATTTCACTCTGCATCGGTGACCCTAACCCTGTCTGCAACGTGTCACTTCACCATAGGGGGCTCAACTCAACTGGTTGCCAACTGATTGGATTCTGGTCATATTCCTATATAAAAACAAGGATTCTGTCCCTATGTCATTTTGCAGTTAAATCGCTGTCCTACAGCCACTATGTCACTATTCGCAGAGGAATTTCTAATCTATGAGGTTCTGGCTGGACTCTGAATGTAAGTTAATGTGAATTTCTGTGCAGACAGGAACAGATTATCCCAAATAGATTGCATGTAATTGCCATGTTTACCCCATTCAATTGCAAACCGACAAAGACACTTTACCAGTGAAATAAAAAAATTTTAAGTGCTTTGACAAACAATGCCACCAAAATCCTCACTGATATCAGACAACCTGTTCTTGTTAATGATCCCTATTTTAAAGTATAGACTGTAAACATGTGTCTTTCTATGACAATAAAGAGTGACTGAGTAAGTTTCACTTACTACTGTATATCACTTGTATTCTTTACAATATCAACAACAGCCATATATAGCAATAATGCAGTTCTGTAGTACTCTCAGCCAGCTGCACTCTCACAGTGGGTATCTAACCTTTTTATCTGGTGTGAAAAAGACAGTGTTGGAGCAGCGGAATTATCCCGACCTCTAAGGTCTGAGCTATACACTTCTGCTGACGTGCTCCACGGCTAAGGTCTTTATACTGTGTCACCTAGCCCCTTCCAATACCAGCAGTTTCAGTTTCCTTAATGTCAAGCCACTTTTGTGCATTCAGCAGCAGCCTGTTCCTCAGAGGAAAAGGTTAAGATGCTGTGTTTCAGGGGTTTGGGCAGGATGCCTCCTATGCTTTCACTGGAAAAAGTCCCACAGGGAAGGCCACAGCTGAAACTAGCTGACAAGACCACTTTGCCAGTAGGTCATCGTGTAAATTGGAACCAATTAATTTTAGATGTAAGCAAGTAATTCTACTGATCTTGGTTCTGGACAGCAGTGACTCACATAAACTGCCACATTGTGTGTTACGTGCGAGAGCAAAAATGTGCTGTGCCAAATGTTGCTGAGCATCTTGCCCTCAGGGTTGCAGATTCCCAAAGGCAGATCTGTGGATGGGTGACGGGTTGTGACTAACAAGTGGAGCTGCTGCTTTGTGCTGTTTGATCAGTGCAAAGTTTATGAACCTGATAATTTATCAAAATTATGGTCTGTGTTGTGGAATCTCTCTGGGATTTTTAGGAAGTTATTTTTCCCGAGGATAGTGAGGAATTTCCCATATGGCTACTTGGTTGTATTCACTGTACTCTCAGCAGCTTCTTTTTTCCTTTTTTTTAATACTATTTTTCAGCAAAATCACAAAGACAATAAGTGCAGTAGGAGAATGTCTTCTAATCAGGGAGCGTGACAGAGGATTTACAAGGAGAGAGTAACAAAAGCTCTGTGTGCCACAAACAAACAAATCCATGAACAGTAAATTTGTTTCAATTTACCAAGGGAAAAGAAGTATGAATAATTCATACTTTCTTTAGTTAGATTTTTACAGTAGATGATCCCCCATGATCCCCCTCCATCCAGAGTTGTGGCTACAAAAAAAAAAAAAAAAAAAGTAACAGTATCTTCTGCCCAAATCAGAACTGATTTTATCTATGCATTTGTTTGTTTACTCTTACCATCCTGAAAATGCTGAATTTTTCAATTTTCCTTGCACAAAACAGTAAGATAACTAACAAAAACTGAGAGAAACCTGCAAAAAGATCATAGAAAATGTGAACTCTGCATTGGTAAAGATGTTTTGTCTTCTTGACAATGTCCTCAGCCAACCCCCTTTTTTGTACATTAATATTTACTGCATTTTCTCTGTGCTGCTTTGACTCAGATCTGTATCTGCTAGGGTATAAAGATATATACAGATAATGTAGTCGTGTATAAATGAATCCTTACCATGCAAAAATACATTTGCAGCAGCATCTACTCGACGTAGTTTTAATGAAGATGATTCTTAAGGGACAATAGCTGTCTTCATTGAGATCAGTGAACCAAGAGAAGGTGTAGAAGGTGCCATAATATACAGCCTTAGCAAAAAACCTTAATGTCCAGTCATTTATTTGAATTTTTACTGTTGTAGCCAACAGCAGAACCTTTGGTGAGAAAGGAAAAAAATGCTAGATTGTGTCGATAAAGGTGGTCTAATGAAGAACAAAGTCTGCATGTACTGTTTTTATCCCTTTACCCCAGAGAGCAATCTAAGGAGCTTGTAAAAGCTAAAGGTTCAAGGTAGAAGCCAGAAAGCAGAACTTTCCTACAAGCCAAGAAAGTCGTCACTGACTGCCTCTGGTACCTTCAGTGCTTGTAGCAGGTCCCTAGCATCCATTTTCCATATTCCTCGTGTTGCTAGAAACTATACCACACATTTCTCTGAGGCAAAAATCCCCTAGACTCCTGCTGGCAAACCGAACAGAACATTCTGACCTGAAACTATCTCTTTCATAACTAATTAATGCTGCATTTAGGCCTAATCTCCCAGTGCGTTTTCTTTTATGTTTTTTCTTACTGTAGTTTATCATCACAGTGACAGCAGGGATCTGCCTTACTCGAATTCAATGAGCAACAGCACACAGCGGGAATGAATTTTCAACAATAAATGGATATATGACTTAAAAATGCTGAAAAGCAACATGTGTCATCACAGTTCAAACAACTGATTGCTGTTCAAGGTCTCGCTGGTCAAGGATCTGCTGCTGTAGCAATCTCAGCATGTTGTATGATGCCACACTCAAAAGATAAAGACAGGAAACAGCCAAGCTGACATGATGCCAGGGGAGGGGTTATATCACACTTATATCCTAGCCTTACCAGACAAAAATTAAGAAGAGATATTTTCTCATTTTCCTGAGTCATTGTTATACTTGGACAAATTAATCTTGAATCCCAAATAGGCTTAGTATCATAATTTGTAATACAGTCGCAGCCAGCTCACATGTGGTCATCAGCTGAGAGTGTAATTCTCACTGTTTGCCTTGAGCAAAGCTCCAGCTGACCCTTGTCTTTTGTTTAATGAGTAGCAAACTGCAAAATGAGGAATCACCACAGAAACCATCAAAACCATCAAAATAGAATAGTAAAGAAAAAAGCCTTTGTGAGACGATAGTAAGGGTTTTACCCCCCTATTTCCTCTGTTAGGATTCCTATCCTTTCAAGTGATGTTTTTAAACTGCATTTTTACAGAGGTGGCAGTGAGTCATAAAGGAAAGATTGTGTGGATGTCTCATGGAGTCTAATTTTTTTCCTTATTTATCCACTGGTAAATATAACTATACTGTACATATGGTATGCTAACCAATAATTAAATACTTAATTAAATATAAAATGATTAAAGTTGTAAAATAAATATATGTTCAAGTGCAAAGGAAAATGTTAAAAACTAGAGATCTCTTATGCTTCACAGTGTACAGTACATGTTTGATGGGATTCCTGTTGTGTTGTATTGTTGAATTTTATTTGGAATTAAAAAGGGCAGACACTGACAAGTTATGTGTAAGAATAAAGAATAGCAAGGAGAAAACCAGGGTCGTTTCTAATAAAGTAGCAATGGGGGAAAGTACCCTCTCTCTCTTGTTTTATTTAATGGCCCCACTTACACAGGCCTAGAGACCAGTTGGTGACCGTTTCCTGACCAGTTGGTGAGAGGTTGCTTGAGGGTCCTGATTGTCATTGTGAAATTGCTTGCTAAAGCCCCAGTCACACAGGCCTTGTCAGGACCACCAGCAACCTAGGGAATAAGTGTATTCCTCAACATGATTGCCGGAGGTTGCTGGCAGTTTCTAGATGAAATTGGTTGCACCAAAAACCTCCTTGTGGTTTCTTTGGTTGCTAGCAGATTACCCTGGTTGCCTGCGTTTTGCATTTTGCAAGACACTGACTTGTCTGCAAACACTCGCCAACTACACGACAGTTGGTAATGAAACTGTGAACTGTGCCTTTTGAAATGCACAACTTTTACTTTGAAAGCAAGTGGTCTCTGGTTCTGATCTGTAGTACCAGTCATATGAATGGATGAGCCTGTCCTCCTTGAAAAAAACGTAGATACTGGTCATTTCTGCAGGCACGCTTTACGACCAATATCTGCATTTTAGAATGACATAAAGTGACCTCTATCTGTCGTAGGCGAAAGTGCATGTGAATAAGTGTTCGGTTTTCTCCAGCAAATCCTGAAAAAAATAGGTAAATATGGATTTCCTCAGATTTATGAAAAGTCTACACAGACTAAATGGGATTAGATGCAACCGGAAAAGTTAAAATAACTAAATAAACTATTCTTTATATGACTTTACTTATTTTTTATTACTTGAGCGCTCAAAGCGCTTTATGCAACATTCCTTATTCATACAAGCAGTTGAGTATTTTGCCCTCGAATACTTTGGCATGCTGACTTGAACAGCCTAGGATTGAACCCACAACCTTCCAATTAATAGATTACTGTTCTACCTCCTGAGCTATGGTAAAATTACCCACAGTCATGACCACATTCCACACAAAGCCACAGGTAGGAACACTTATTTTGGAAACGTACATAAAGGTCGTATTTCAGGGCCTGCGGAAATGACGGATATTTACATTTGGATTGGAGGACATGTTAGAATGGAGGAGTGTGTCCAAACTTTTGACTGGTACTGTAGGTCACACTTGTTAGCAATTATTAAAATCAGGCTATTTTTTCCCATAGTGTTTTTTTTTCTCCTGTCCCTCTCTGTTTTCTTCTCTTTCCTCTCACCCCCAACTGGTCACGGCAGATGGCTCCCTAAGCCTGGTTCTGCCAGAGGTTTCATCCTGATAAAAAGACAGTTTTGGCTTCCCACTGTCTCCAAGCGCTTGCTCATAGGGGGTCATCTGATTCTTGGGTCTTTACCTTACACTATAAAGTGCCTTGAGGCAACTGTTGTTGTGAATTAGTGCTATATAAATAAAATTGAATTGAATTTTTCAAATTTGAGTACTGGCAAGTGTTTGGGGACAAATCTTCTATACAAACTACAGGATAATCTATGGTAATCTGCTAGCGCAATTAGATTTTTGATGCAGCACCCTCTTTGTGACCAATTTTACCTCAATTTCACCTAACTACAGCCAGCAACGTTCATCCACCACTCACCACATTTTGGTGAATATATATCTTTTTCCTAGTGACCAGAAGTTGCCACTGGGTCACCAAGCCCTAAAGCTCTATTCATGTAAAAAACTTCCTCAGATCTGTTCATGAACTCGTTCACTTCCTCTTAGAATAAGCAGTGTCAAGCAGTAAAGTCATGTGAACAAGGTGTCGACTCTCATTCCTTCTCTTCGCTCAGCCGTCACAAACACAGCAACATGCAGACTAACGCACAAATCAGAGAGGCAGGTGAATTTGACTGAACAATTTATGTAAGGAGCAAGTTGAAGTTTGTAACACTACTGTAAAGGGAAAAAAGAGATAAACAGCCATTTGGAGATAGTGCCAGTGAAGCATTTTCTTTCTCCTTGTATCATCATTTTCTTTTATCATTGCAAATAAACTTCTATAAATTCACTAAGAAACTACAGAAGCATAAAACCTTTTAGATGGTTCACCTGAGAATCATTAAATTTCTAGGTTTTCTTTAGTATGAATGTAACCTGGTGATAATTGTGTATGCAACCATGGCCACATTGCCCAGAGGGTCAAAAATAAGCCTTATAAATTGCAGCCGAGAGTGAATCTCTTGTCATATTATGATCCATGTTTAGAACTCACAGAGCACACCAAATCATATTAGTTTAAGGTTCTTAAACCAGTATCATAATAAGTAGTATCAGGATAAGTAACTGCATTAATGTTAATTTTTCCGCTGTTGTGATATTATGGAGACTCACAACATTGATTACTTTTAAAAAAAAAAAAATACAAAAACAATCACAGTATTCAGATGTAGAGTTTGCCTACATAAATAACATGCTATATGCAGCATATCATGGACATTTCTTGGAGGCTTAGCAGACTAGTTAATATCGCTATCCATGGTGCTGATTTAGTGTAAAGGGAATAAGAAGAAGAGCTTTTAAAATATATAAATCATACAAGGTTTTGAGGCTGGTTAATCTATATGACAAAATAAATGGAAAAGAAATCAGAACAATACACTATTTAAATCCATATTCATGCTGGAGGATTTAACAATGCAAATGTTTACCTGAACCGGTGAAGTAGGGATCATGAATATTCACAGCATGATCAGAATGTGTTTGTGTTGTTGGTGGAAATGCCACTTGGGTTTCAAAACTGTGACAAGATCAACTTTTATGAAGTGAGTGTAGGTTGGCTAGGTGGGGGGTCCATCTGGCGCTATGGGATGCCCTTGTCATTGAGGGGGACACAGCATGGACATGCACAAGGAACAAGGCGACAGATGCCAAAAAAAAAAAAGTACAACAAAAAACAAAAGTACACACATTGACAGGAGCTGCAGCTGGCACCCGAGGGTGGCATATCCTTGACATGCAATCGCCTTTCCTTGATAAGAAAGTGAAAGACAAGAGGGTGAAAGCAAAAGAGGGTATGATTGAATGTGGGTTTTGCTGTTGGTGTGTGTGTGTGTGTGTGTGTGTGTGTGTGTGTGTGTGTGTGTGTGGTACACTTTTCCGCTGCCTCAGCTCCTTGGCGGTGTCTGTCTGTCGCCAAGGGGCCCCAGCCCTGGCCCCGAATCAGCCGGCGAGCTGTGTCCACTCAGCACTTCCCCTTGCCGCTGGTAAATTAGTCCCAGCAATATGCCACACAGCTCCTCACACCCTTCTCACTTGTGTGCTATTGTTCATGCCCTTGAGGGAGGCAAGTATGTGTGTGGATCCTTATGTGTGTGCGCACTGCTGATGCAAATATATTCATATTCAGCCGTGAAAAAGTGATTAAGAGAGCTCATACTTGATATTTATAGTTGAATTCCAGCAATCACCTTGAGTTTCAGAAAGCTAACAAAGCCTGGTCTCCTTTAAATCAACTGATGAATTCAAAAGCTCCAGCAATTCAATAACACTACAGTAGTACGTATCCGATGGGCCCTCTTACCGAATTTTCTTCTTTCGAAAGGTCTCTACTGCGACCAGACTGTGTCTGCTCTAAAGAAACACAGACAGTGCCATTTGTCAGACTCTTGTTCTCCTCTCTAATTTACAGTTTTGTCTAGGTGGATGCACATATTTCGATATTTCGTGGAGTTGTTTTTAGGTCTTACTAAAGGTAGGGAGGGTAATGAGCATTAGGGGCTGTATTGAATTTCAGAATTTTATAGTTTCCATAGAGTTCAAGGTTGTTCATTTTTGCAGTTGTTACTGAATACGTTTGGGTATTTCTTTTAATGGGGAAATGTCAAACAATAGCCTAGGATTAAATGTTGCACATGATTGCTCACATAATTAAAAAAAAAACTTTTTGTTGTAGGAGTAGAAAGCAGACATCTCCAGATGCAGCACATTGCAGTTCTCTGGTCATATGAACCACAAGACAGCAGGTGTCTTTGACACTTTGGCATAGTAACTGGGGCAATAATAAAGTTGAAATGTCTGACTGTGGTCTGTTGGTTACTTCAAAAGCCAAGGTTACAAAACTCATGTCAGTAATGTATAAGTATTGTTTCAAAATGTTATAGCTATTTTTATAACTAAGCTATAGTTCTGTTTCCCTTCCCATAACAATGTATTCATTTTTAAAACAAGCTGTTGAGCTATATAGAGTGCATAAATAGAGGTATGACATTTAAAAGGCCTCTCATTCCTGGCTGTAATTCTACACGCTCACCCAGTGGGTGGTGGAATTAACGAGGCTACTAGCCACTAAAGCACATGTGGGGGGGAGGGACCCCTGATGGTTGCAGTGCTACTGCCAGAGCTGGACAAACTTTACTATCTTAACCACCACCAGGCCAGAAGGCGAAAACACATTCTGTGATCCGTCACCCCCAGTTGTGCATCAGATAAGTGAAGTGGACCCCTAGCTTCAAGCTCCAGGCAGGTCGACAGGTGACTGTTCAGACCTCTTTTGTGAGTAGAATCACCTAGGGCCTGTTGCCACTCATGCATGACTATAGTGCATTTGCTTTGTAGATACCCAATGTGTGCACCAGTGGATATTTAGCACAGTATGGCAAAAATATTTTTATAGGGTATCATATGATATTATGTTTACCATATTGCATTCATTTCTTTCCACTTAGGGATAGACGTTGGTCTAAGATCTTGCAGCAGTGTTGTATCTTTATACTTATATATTTTTTTATACTGTATATTTACATGTTAACAAGTCCTTTCCAAACTGGCAAACTTACTAAATAAGTGTGTGTTAGAGCATTATTAGGAAACACATGAAAACACTTGATTAACTGTATTAAATTGTAATGGACAACATGATCAGTTTGGGGGAAGGAGACTGATTTCCAGGTCAGAATTTCCAGCTACTGCACTGACAGCAAAGTGCATTCTCTCCTATGACATGGTTGTACAACTGATACATGTTTTAACACACTAATGCTGGCATGTAAAATGTGTCTTCTTTATTTTCAAGCACACACACAAAACGGAAGTGCAGCTCCCATCTGAAAAGTGCTGAGTATCCTGTGTTCGTGTTACTGATACGTGTTCTGGATCAATTGCCCTGACAAAAGAACCAAGTGTTTGATGGTAACTTTCTCCTGATGGGATCTGGTTTGTAGGGGTGGGTGGATGGAGCCGTGTAGCATTCATGATCAGAACTGATTTCAGGAAAGAAAAGGGACAAAATGGTAGCTGAGCTGCAATGGATTTCAATATAAGGCAAACCCCATTTGTGATGTATTAGGTTACATAAAGTACAACAAACAAGCATTCTTAGATTCACACCTCATTAATTCACCCACATGGTTAGAGCATAAATATAATTATCCAAACAGCATTCTTAGGAACTTGTGGTGTATTGTATGCACATTCCGACTCTGACTGCCAGAGTCTGGGGGAAATTTGTATGCAGGCGGAGCAGCTTCTGAATCTAGCATGTATACCTAAGAGATGAGGTGCTGATGGATTTTGTGGATTGTTCTTTGTTTCGTTTGGTCATATACAATTCCCTGTGCATCCCGGCTCCTTTCACCTTTCCTCTCGGTTACTGAATGTTGTTGTTTCCTCAAATCTCTTTTATTCATATGCTGGAAAGCACCTGGCCAACTTAACACCATTCATCTGGATCCTTTAGCATATCAAATGCCTTCAGTCAAGGGTCGTTTGCATATCCTCTTGTCTTTGTGAGGAGAGTGGTCTCCACTGATAAATGCAGAGCGTATGCTGCAAGCTAAAGAAAAGCCAAGACTTTGCAGGCGTTATGAACTTAGGCGATCAGTCAACTCTCTTCGACCTTGTTTTTTATAGGTTCTGAAGTTGAGCCATAATACTAGTTGATGAGTAAATGCTAAAGCATCTGTTTCACTATGATGTACGAAGTTGTTTCCGCAGTGGCAGTGATACCTCATTAGTACTACCTTATGAATTGAGCTTATCTATTCTATTGCCAGTAATTGTAATGGCATCTAAAATGTGCTACTGTTTAGAAGGAAAACAATTTTGCCGCACACTGTGTTGACATCCTATCTCAACCAATTAACTAATATGGTGTAAAAAATGTTGCTGTGTTTTACAGATTTATATTTAAATGTGTGGAAATGGCGATGACAGTGGATTGAAGACAGCGGGGCTCTGCTAGAGAGGCAGCAGTGTTTATTAGAACCTGTTTTTGCATGCAGTACGACACTTCTGCCAAAGAATGGGTGGCTTTCTTCTCTGTCCTATTTTCAGTGTTCATTTCCTTCAAGTGGCCATTTTGTGCCATAATCCTGTCACTGCAGCCGCTCTGTTTGAGTTTGATATTTTCATGTACTCATTGCATGGCTTTATGAAGCTCAAAGCCTTTCCGTGCAGCCCACCACAAAAGAATCCTTCAGATGAATTGTTGGAAGAGGGAGTAGGGAAGAGAGAAACAGGGACAGAAAAAAAAAAGGGTTTGATGCAAGTGCTGAAAATACCTAAATAAAGTGGATGGTGTATACAGGTGACATATGACTGCAGTGCAGTATTAAAGCACCCTGCCGAGAGTACAGCTGCACACCCAACTTATTCTAAGGCCTTCTAAGGTGCAGCAAATACTGTTGAATATAAAATATTCATATGCAGCTTTACCAACAGGATGATAGAACTGCCATGTGACTGCGATCTTGCAGTGGAGGCATAATGTCTGAAATATACATTTGTAGGGTTTGATGAGAGCAATAACAGTGCAGGCAGAACTGCTGGTTCGGCAGGCACACCAGACGCCGCAGATTGCACTGTGCCATATATTTTATTTTTAATCATGCAAAGTCCTGAGTCTAACGACCAAAACAAAATGCTACATCAACGATAATGATAATGGTGCTCATGATTAAGAAAGCAAAGCGCTAGTAAAGTGTAAAAGAGTTTTGCAGTGACAGAAACCACATTTACTGTCCATATGGTAGCCTGTTGAACCCCATAACTCAAAGAACAAAGCATGGCAAAGGAGAAACTTGGGAGGAGCACTAAACAGGCGAACAGAATCAGAAAAAAAAAAATAAAATAAAAACGCACCCAAGTAAGGCTTTCAATTACCCTTGTATGAATAAAAGAAACAACATTCATTTCCAATCATCATGTAAATCATAGAAGCAACTCCTGGTGCTAAAAGTCGCAATGCTATCAGAGAGTGATTAGTTCACTCGCAGTTTCAACACTGACACTACACAGAGACACTAAAATAGTATGTCACAAATTAGAGGTGATGATAATCTCAGTAGAAATGCGCTGAAGAGTGGAAAAGCCAGGCAGATGGCAGGAGCTTCATCACTAGCCTGTTTAGTGACACACCAAGTAGCTTTGCCAGAGCAATATCAGCCCCCATCCCATATGACCAATTATCAGAGTTTCACCTTGGGCTCATGGTGGTAATGGTGCTGGTGGTGGGTGGATGGGGAGGGGAGGGGAGGGGGTAAAGACAGGAGCACCTGTTACTAAAGCAAAATGACTTCTTTCTGCTTGCTGTCTTGAGGACGTTCCTGCTCTCCTGTTAATGTCAAACAGCATCCACAACAAAGGGGCGACACAGTAAGTAGATAAATGCACTAATAACGTGGGAAGATGGTAGGAGGTTGTTTGTAATAGGTGCGATCAGTAGATGCTCGGCCTTTGATGCCCATGGCTTCAACCATTTGTCAATTACACCTCCTTTGTGTTGGCCCATTGTTAAGCCTTTGCATGCCACACAAAGCCAATTTCTGGCTGTGCTCAACAGGGAATCCCATCTTCAAAAGGCAGTGGGGAACTGTGTTTATTAGATTTGAGAACCTGGCCGGAGATAAGGTGAATTACCCTGTTGTGTCATCTCCCAGATGAGAAAGTGAGTGTGAAATGCAAGTTGTTTGACTGAGGGAAAAGGGAGCAATCCAAGACTACAGATTAGCATGTTAAATTGGTGGATTTTGTAAATGCCTCCAGGGCCCCTGAAATATTTATCTTTTTACATCATTCATCAAAAAATATTACCTATGAACACACACACTATATTGCCAAAAGTATTTGCGCAGCTGCCTTCACACGCATATGAACTTGGGTGACATCCCATTCTAAATCCATACATCAATGTTTGGTCTGACGAATGCCCTGTCAGATGGAGACACACAATTGAACTGATGTTTAACCCTCTACGCCCTGATGGAATTCTATTAGAATATTCTGGTCCTACACCTATTTGTTCTTGTTTCCATGCCTCACCCTCCTCTTTTTTTCTCTGTTTGTCAACCTCTGTCAAAGGTATCAGGGGATCTGCCAGGCCCAGTGATGAGACCTTCCACAAACTGCAGCCTCTGACCTAGTTTTTTTGCTCCATTATTAGTAAATGTTTGTCATTTGCAGTTGAGGTTGCTGGTGAAAGAAAGTTTCAGCATCGCTGGCTAACAGCGGCTAACACCAGCAAAAACAGCAGCCAACCGACAGAAAAGTTAAAGATATTCTCAACGACTCACCTCAGTATCGCTGTCATCGGACAGAATTGAGCTTCATTGACTCAGTGACCCATATCGGACTCTTTTCACAAAGTTTTAGGCCTCCTCAAGAGTAATTAAACAGCTGGCAATTTGACAGCAGAGGTAAACTGTAGTCTGATAGCCTACACTTACTACAGATGAATGTTTGATGTGACTCGGAGGTAAAAGTAATGACACATACACATTTTTTTTATTCCTGATTCATTAATATTCAAATATGTTTAAATATAATGTGTACAAAAATGTACAGTCAGTACTAAAAACATGCCTAATGGCTGGCAGAAATAGAGCACAACCATTATGAGGCAGAGAGGGTTACGCTTTACACTCTTTAATAGTCTCTGGAGCTTGAAAAAGGCGACTGGACTTCTTTTTGTTTCTTGAAGACGTTTCACCTCTCATCCGAAAGGCTTCTTCAGTTCTCAACCAAATGGTGGAGAGACCCAGGTATTTAAACCCCTGTGGGCGTAGTCCCCTGGAGGTGGTTATGACCCTCTATTGATCATGTGCGTGAACACATGTGCCCAGGTGTGAAGGGGGCGTGGGTCGTGATCCCACAAGCAACTACAAGAAAAAAGTTGTTTGCTGCCTGCAACAACTTGAAAAGGAAAAAGCCATTGACCGCCCCACTTACTACCGCCTGTACCCTGGAGAAGCCACTCCATGCATTTATGGACTCCCAAAGATCCACAAAGAAGGAGTCCCACTTCGACCCATTATCAGCAGTATAAACTCGGTCACCTACAACATTTCCAAACACCTCGCCACCATCTTATCACCGCTTGTTGGCATCACACCCCACCACATTGAAAACTCTACAGATTTTACTAACAAGGTCCAGAATCTTGTACTGGATCCAGATGAAACCATGGTGTCCTTTGATGTGGTTTCACTTTTCACTTGCATACCCACAACTGAGGCAGTGGAGACCGTCAGAAGATGACTACAGGAAGACGATTCCTTACTGAACAGAACCAGCTTCACCCCAGATCAGATTTGTGCACTTTTAGATCTCTGCCTTACCACAACATATTTTAAATACAATGATGGATTCTACAGACAGAAGCATGGATGTGCCATGGGCTCCCCAGTGTCTCCCATTGTAGCCAACCTTTACATGGAGGAAGTGGAAAGTAAAGCTCTTGGTTCTTTCAAAGGGATGGCACCTAGCCACTGGTACAGATATGTAGATGACACCTGGGTCAAAATCAAAACCCAAGAAGTAGAAGCCTTCACTCGTCACATCAACTCAGTGGATAAATACATACGTTTTACCAGGGAGGACACCAGAGATAACAAGTTACCATTCCTGGACTGTGCGGTGCTTATCGAGGAAGATGGAAGCCTCAACATTGAAGTTTACCGGAAGCCCACACACACAGACCAGTATCTCCTCTTTGACTCCCACCACCCTCTGGAACACAAACTTGGGGTGATCAGGACCCTACAACACCGTGCGGAAAGTGTTCCCTCTAAGGCAGAAGGGAAGCATAAGGAACACACACACATTAAGAAAGCCCTCAAAACATGCGGTTACCCCAACTGGGCCTTCATCAAATCAGCTAAGATGCACAGGAATGAAGGCCAAACACAAACTACAGAGAATAGGAAGGACAAGAGGAACAACATTGTCATCCCATATGTGTCAGGCTTGTCAGAGAAACTCAGAAGAATTTTCTCCAAGCATGACATCTCAGTATACTTCAAACCAAGTCACACCCTAAGACAAAAACTGGTTCATCCCAAGGACAAACCCGCCAAACACAAGATCAGCGATGTAGTGTATGCTGTTCAGTGCAGTGAAGAGTGCTCGGACCTCTACATTGGTGAAACCAAACAGCCTCTTCACAAACGAATGGCACAACATAAAAGAGCCACCTCGACAGGACAAGATTCAGCAGTACATCTGCATCTGAAGGAAAAAGGGCACTCTTTTGAGGATGCCAATGTTCACATTTTGGACAGGGAAAACAGATGGTTTGAAAGGAGTAAAAGAAGCCATCTATGCCCACTGTGAACAACCATCATTGAACAGAGGAGGTGGATTACGTCACCAACTTTCCCCCGCTTACAGTGCTGTCCTGAGCTCCCTTCCCAAACGTCTCAACCCCCATTCACACCTTTGTTCCAGTGACCTCAATAGGCCACAGGAAACAATGGAGCGGAGTCCTAAATTGGTTTCAACTGAAACCACTGATTAAATATGACCCACGCCCCCTTCACACCTGGGCACATGTGTTCAAGCACATGATCAATAGAGGGTCATAACCACCTCCAGGGGACTACGCCCACAGGGGTTTAAATACCTGGGTCTCTCCACCATTTGGTTGAGAACTGAAGAAGCCTTTCGGATGAGAGGTGAAACGTCTTCAAGAAACAAAAAGAAGTCCAGTCGCCTTTTTCAAGCTCCAGAGACTACTATGACCTGGATGACTGAGAATCTACACAGACACACTCTTTAATACTGCACCGTATTAATAGCAATAGTCATTGCCAACAGTTTAATCAAAATATTTTAATTATTTTTTGATTTACTTTAAGTATGTTAGATTCTTTGTGTTTCAATTCTGGCTAATCCTTTCTAAGTGTTTTTTTTTTTCTCCTATGCAAAAGGGTACGTGCAAGTCCTCACCCAGGATTGGTTCCTGCTCTTGCTCTACATCACACCTTTCAACTGCTTCCTTCTCTTTCCTGCTTCCTGTTTGTCTCCATGACTGATTTGACTGGCGCCTCAGTCCCGTGCTCCAATCCTGCTGCTGTAGTAATCCGCACACCTGCTTTGAAAAGTGCAGCTAATCTGCCAGTCAGGAAGGCTATGATTTCAAATTAGCAGCTCACATGGGTGCCGGATTCGTGTCAGAAGTGAGGTGGGGTGGGGGTGGAGCACAGAATACCAATTCACCCGAAGTCCTGTTGGGGTTGGAAATCAAACCTCTCTCCTCTAAGTGATTGGACAAGTGCTCTACCACCTTACCCCACTGGCAAGATATAAATACATGTCAGGGTTAATAATTCACACCCCGGACTCATGTCAAAATGAAACAGTAACAAAAATGCAATGATTTTGTTCTGATACATGGACAAAAACTATCCTTTTATTGTGCCAGCATAATTTTGAAACAAACACACAGCGCTTAAGAAATTTATTAGACCACCTGTCAGAAAAACAAGAAAACACAAATATTTTAGAAATCTGTCAAAAGCTTTTTTAAAACTAAGAATAATACTGTTATTAATTAGCCAAATAACAAACTGATTTTACATTTTTATACCCAAATTTGAACCGGCACACTGGATTTCTCTGAGAAATCAGATATTAATCAAGCATAACATACAACCATTAAAACTAATTTGGCATCTTAATCAAATAATAATACAGTGCTTTACTTTTTTTGTGCTTTTTTGTAAAACAGTAGATTTGAAAATTAATATATAACAAAAATAATTATATTTTAGCATTAAAATATTTTGATAAATTGGTTAAAGAGTGTGCACATACTGGTGGATTAACCATTACAGAAAC
Organism: Archocentrus centrarchus; assembly: GCF_007364275.1. Lineage (NCBI taxonomy): Eukaryota > Metazoa > Chordata > Actinopteri > Cichliformes > Cichlidae > Archocentrus > Archocentrus centrarchus. The sequence continues at coordinate 21,594,917 of NC_044363.1, forward strand.
ATTAAAAAAATATTTTGGTAGTTATCAATGCTGTTAATTTAGGGAAGTTGTGGCATAAACCTCACATTTGGTGGTTGTACTGTTCTCTCTATGTGTTGTACTCCCTGAGTGTGAACATAGATAAACAGCCAGCCAAACTCCTTTTCTAGAGCCAGGAAAGTGAGCGTACTTGCTCCTTTAATGACTTTGTACATAGCAATCGCTTTGAACTGACGTCCATGAACTGGAGTGAAAAAGCCATTGCTTTCTGAAAGATCCAGTCGAAGGATCGCTTTGGATGTAACATAAATGACTTCAATGTGCAGCCATGCTTTCCCCACTATTCTCAGCACTTCCTGCCTATACAAATGTCAAAATAAATGCTCCAAAAATTTCTGATGAATATAACAGAAATACAATTCCTCTGTTTACTTATTGTTCTTATTGCAACATATAAACAATCAAGACAGAACAGTGGTGGTCTAATAAATTTCTTAAACACTGTATTTCAACTGAACGTATATTTTATGGCAGCGCTATATATGATTTTGAGAATCCTCTCAACCAGGCAACTGAAAAAAACTGACCTTTTACACAAGTTATAGCCTAATCATTGTATTTTAACCCAAAACGGAAGTAGCTTTGTGGACTATTTGTAAATAAATGTTGAGTGATAAGAAAAGAAAATACTGAAGGATAATGCAACTTGAGTGTAAAAGTAATAGCCAACAAACGAGATCTTAGGGGTGTACTTGTAGTCTCTTCAGTGAATGACAAGTGAGTTATGTCACTGCTAACACCTCCTTATGCACACTTAGTTGCTCTTTCAAGCTGGATATGTGGCCGGAATACATTGCATTTGTTACACCCTGAGAAGGGGAAAGGAAATCAATAAATACACTCGAACGCGATGCTTCTCCTTCAGCAGCTTCATTGAGAATGAAGCACCGCGGCCGGAGTGCCCCCCTCCTGCAGTGCAAGGTATGACTAAACGATCACATATCCCACACATTAACAAAAAGGCTCAACAAGTAGATCACCGATGGAAGAATGATAGGTTATATTCTTAACAATTCCCATGGAGATATTTACCTCAATTATGAACTTTGATTAATAATCAATAGAATAATAAAATCCACCTATCACACTCTCCCCTACAAAGTTAGATGTCGTCCCGACATCACAGCACTCATAACCCAAGGGTTCTTAAGTCATTATATCCTAGTTGGCTCAACCACGTGATCGGTGGGAGGGTACCGCCAATTAATCACCCAAATTTAGTGATCTGTTCTCTTCATTCATCATTTTCGGCACTGAATCTGTGTCTAGTATCCTTGCATACTTATAGGTTGGTAGGTCTGGAATGGATTGGTCCACAGTGTCACTGGTCGAATGTGTTGATATTGTATGGGCTGATGTTGGTAGAGCCTTTCATTTCCATATGCTGTACTATAGCATGTTGGAGTCCCAAGTTGATCATAGGTGAAGACTTTAGGGGCTCGTCTTTCCCTCCTTGGTGCACCATCTGTCTGTTCTTTTTCTCCTCCAGGTGGCTCTGGATGTTGGAATGCTGGAATTTCATCCACTGCTTTTTCAACTAAGCTCTCATCCCTGTCCTGATAGTTCTCTTCCTGTGGCACATTTTCCTGCTGTGTTTCAGGCTCATCTGTGTTTGCTATGAGCCTTCCTTCAATCAATTCATCATCACTCAAATTTTGTTTCTCCTGACCACTGTCCTGTTGTGTGTCTGCACCCTCAATCATTCCGTCTGCATGGGGCATTTGAGACTGTATTACTGGTTTGTAACAGTACACCCATTCCTCTTCTTCATCTTCCTCTTTCTGATCTGCATTTTCTGTCTCTGTCTCCTTCACCCTTCTTTTCTCTTGCTTTGGTGGTGCTTTTGGCTGAGTTTCCAGAGGTAAGTAATCACACGGCAGCAACAAGTTGCGATGCATGGTTCTTGACCTTCCTCTTCCTTGCTCAGGCTTGACTTCATACACCGGGAGGCCTTCTGCAACCTGACGGATCACAACATGAATATCCTGTTCCCAGTGATTACGAAGCTTTCCAGTTCCTCCCCTAGGTGTCAGGTTTCGAACAAGGACTCGATCGCCAGGACATAGCACAGAGCTTCTTACTTTCCCATCATAATGTTTTTTACTTCTCTCTGCTGCCTTCTTTGCGTTCTCTCGTACTATTTCATGTGCCTCCTGCATTTCTTGTTTCCATTTCTCCATGTATGCTCGGTGGTCTGTTTTCCCTGTCCCAGTGGTGAGACCGAACAGGAGATCAATAGGTAACCTTGGGGACCTTCCGAACAGAAGGTAGAAAGGGGAAAAACCAGTTACCTCACATCGCGTGCAGTTATATGCATAGATCAACTTGTTCAGGGATTCTTTCCAGCTTGTTTTCTGCTGATCAGTAAGTGTCTTTAACATTTGTAATAGTGTTCGGTTGAAGCGTTCAACCTGCCCATTTCCTTGTGGGTGATAAGGTGTCGTTCGGGATCCTACTATGCCACAGTTCTTTTTCAACTGGGAAAAGAGTTGGTTCTCAAATTCGCCACCCTGATCATGGTGTATCCGTGCTGGCAGTCCAAACTTCAAGGCATAATCGTTAAATATACGATCAGCCACTGTTTTGGCAGACTTAGAGGTGGTGGCATAAGCCTGTGCAAAACGAGTAAAGTGATCAACGATTACCAAGATATACTCGTATCCACCTTTACATTTGTCCAAGTGAAGAAAATCTATTGACACCAGTTCAAATGGCTGTGTGGTAACAATACTTGTGAGAGGGGCCCTCGTTTCTCTACATGGTGGTTTTTGTTTCAGGCAAGTACAGGTCTTTGTCACATAATGTTCAATGTCTTTTTGCATGTAAGGCCAAAAGAATCTATCCCTGACCAACGATGTTGTTCGATCAGTGCCTTGATGACCCATTTCATCATGCAATTCTCTCAGTACAGTGGTTTTATACTTCTCAGGTAGTACAAGCTGTGTCTTGTTTGTTGTCTTCCTGCAAAGAATGCCATTGTTATCAATATGAAGTTTTTCCCATTCACGCAGTAGGCACTTACTGTGGGTGCTTAATGCATTGAATTGTTGTCTTGATGGCCTTTCATTCCTTATTTTGCACTGCATTATTGGGCTAATGTTTTCATCATCCTGCTGTGCTTGCCTAATCTCTGCCACTGGGAATGGTTTGTGTGTCTCTTCACTGACTGCTGTACACTGGAGAGGGGAAAGCATTGCACAGACATTTGCTAAGTTAGATTCTTGTGTCTCAACAGCTTGGGTTATTGTTGCCACACAATCTGATCCCACTTCCTCTGTGCAGTGTTTGATCATTTCCTCTATTTTAACATTTATTCTTGACAGGCTATCAGCATCCACATTCTCTCTCCCTGGACGATATCGGATGGTGAAATGGAAGTCTGCGAGCTCTGCCACCCATCTACATCCTGTTGCATTGAGCTTGGCACTTGACAGAATGTAGGTGAGAGGATTGTTGTCAGTGAACACTGTGAACGTAGGCGCATAATAGAGATAGTCTCTGAATTTCTCTGTGACTGCCCACTTTAGTGCAAGGAATTCCAATTTTCCTGAATGTAGGTGATAATTCCGTTCAGCTGCAGTCAATGTTCGGGAACCATAAGCTATTACACGGAGCTTATCATCCTGTTGCTGATAAAGAACTGCCCCGAGGCCCTGGTTTGAGGCATCGGTGTGGAGGATGAATGGTTTAGAGAAGTCTGGGAACCCGAGGATTGGTGGTTCAACCAAACAATCTATTAGACGTTCCAATATGCACTGGTGTTTTTCAGTCCACACAATTGGCTTATGGGATGGCACAGCTTTGCTCCTTCTTGTAGACTGTCTTGTGTTTGTCCTGTTTTGCGGCACATTATTGTCTTCTGCTGTGCCTTTCAGTAAGTCATAAAGGGGCCCTGCAATACGGGAGAAGTCCTGTATATACTGTCTATAGTAGCTTAACAAACCCATGACAGTCCGCAGCTCTCCCACATTGCTTGGCGCCTTGTCTTTCAAAGCTCTTACTACTATGGTGTCACTTGGGTCGATTTTGCTACCTTCTGCTGAAACAATCCTTCCCAGGTAGCGAACCTCAGGTTTAAATAATTCGCACTTACTGGGTTTTAGCTTGACTCCATAATTCCTCAGCAGTTGGAGCACTTTCCTAACATGACTGACATGATCCTCAAATGAGTGACTGTACACTAGAGTGTCATCCAGGTATGGTACACAGATGTTGTCTCGCACCTCTTCCAGACACTCTTCCATGCAGCGTTGGAAAGCTGCAGGTGCATTCATTAGTCCGAATGGGATTCTTATCCATTCGTACAGGCCCCATGGTGTCACAAATGCAGTCAAAGGCCTGCTCTCTTCATCCATAAAGCCCTGATGGTAGGCCTTTCCCTGGTCTAACAAGGAGAACCACGAGTTGCCACCAAGACTGTCGAGGATGTCCTGCACTCGAGGAATTGGCTGTCTGTCAGGGTGAGTCTTTTTGTTGAGTTCTCGGTAGTCTATACAAAGACGTAAGCTACCATCTTTTTTTCTCACACAGACAACTGGTGAGGCATAAGATGAGTTGGACTTCTCTACCCATCCTTGTGCAATAAGGTTGTGCAGGTATTCTTTCATCTCCTTATACAGTGGCTTCGGTACTGACAGGTAAGTGCGTGCCACAGGATCCAAATCCTTGAGTGATATTTTCAGTTTCAGCTTTTCGATACACCCAATGTCATCATCTGATTTAGAAAAGGAAGCGCATTCATCACGAAGCATCCCTTGTACCACCACTCTTTCAGGTTCACTCAGATGGCTCAAATCAATTGGTGGATCCCATGGAGTGTCAGGAACCCGCCCACTCTCTGCAGCCACGTGATTGACTAACACTGGGGGACACTGATTTGGTTTCTCTAAAATTGTAGCTGGATACACAGCTTGGACTTGCTGTAAGGTGCCCACAACAGTTTTTCCTGATAACTCAATGTCATGATCAGTGGGATTTTGCACATCGAGAGCAATGTAAGGAGGAACACCCTTTCTGAGTGTTATCAAAGTCTCACAAAACTCAAGCCCTTCAGCCCACTGAGGATTTATGTCAGGCTCAAAGAGAAGGGTAGTGTCTTTATTCGGTGGCTTGGTCTGCACCCTACAGTCAATCTGCACAGAGGTGTGTTTGGGTACAAGGATTTTCTCTTTTGACGTTCTCACCACATAGTCATGTGATCGGTCAGCAGTCACCAGATCAACGAAGGTAGTGACATTTTTCTCTCCAAGGCATGGGAAAGCCACTCTCAATGACTCATGCAGCTGCTCTGTTCTTGCGGTATCCATTTGCTCTACAGTACTGGTCTTCACTATTTGTTCAATGACATTAAAGCCTATAATGGGCTGTGGAAGGTTTTCACCTTTCATCACTAACATGGGAATAACAAGTTCTTTAGAGTTGGCTCCCTCAGCAGCCAAACTAAAATTGACTTCAATGAAACCCTTATAAGGCATGTTCTGTCCATTGGCAGCTGTGATTTTCAAGTCATCAGGTGCATCAAGTAACTCAGAGATGTCTTTTAATTTTTCATGTGGTAAATGTCTCTGTTTCCACTTTTCATCAACAATACACACTTGGGAGCCTGTATCCCATAACGCTTGAGTTCTGCAGTTTTGTATATAACATTCAACCATACACTGCTTCCCTACAAGAGCAACAAGACGGGATTGGCTATCCACCTTTATGGGGCGTACAGAACTTGTTTTTGGGTGAATGTGCTGGTTTACCTGAGGTTTTGGTTGTTTATTACAGTTTTTTCTGTGTTTTGGCCAATGTTCAGCTTGACAGATCTTAGAACAATAAATGCTTTTTTTACAGGCTGCACACCTTCTGAGTCTTTTGAGTTTCCCATGAACACCACAGTGGGAGCAAAGCTGTTGGGACATTACACTATTACTAGTTACTCCCTGTCCCGCGGGGGTAACCCTCTTCCGTTTAAAGGACCATCCCTGTCTTGTCTAGGGATTCTCACCCTGCAACCTGCGAGGAAGTGCTCGCTACTACCACATCTATAGCAGTGGGTGCAATATTCAGTTCCACTTTGCTGGCAGCCAACACACTTTCTGAGGCGTGCACGATTTAGAGTGGGATACTGGCGTTGTGGTGCAACTCTCGGCTGATTCTGAGCTGTATCACCTCTTTGTCCTGACCCTGCAGGAGACCAGTTTTGTGGCCAGTGCTGGAGCGGAGGAGGAGGAGGAGCACATTCTGGCACCATGGGTAAGGCAAAGTACTGTGTTTGTGCTGAATTGGGCTGTTGGATTGCCTCTCTGATTTGTGCAACTTCAGCGCCCAAGTTTTTCAACAATGCCATATCAGAACGTATTTCTTTGAGTTCATTCAGCAGGTCGGACTGGGGTTTGATGTTGGTTTCAGGATTTTGGGTTTTTCCTTTTTTATCTGCAGGAGTGTCAGACTGGAGTGAGTGCACAGTGGTTGGCCGCCCCTGGGAAAGTGTTTTCTTTTTCTTTTGTCTCTCTGCTTCATTTGCACAGGCAACATTGAGTTTCTCAAGAAGCAGCTCATCACCAGTTGTTGCTTGTTGGAGGTATGGCTGCAGGTCACTTCTGATGTTGTCATTCTGCAAGCCTGTCAGAACTGTGTGGAGAAACATGCTTTGCACCAGGACAGGATCATATCTTAAACCAGATTCCTCTTCCTGTGAAGCAAATAGGATTTTTTGTCTCAAATCCAGAGCTCGAATTAAAAAGGTTTGTGGGGTTTCCTTACTACTCTGGACCTCTGATGTGAGCTGTTTGTACAGTTCTGTTGCACCTTTTTCTTGATAGTGGGACCTCAGAATCCTCCTCAAGGTAGGCAAGTTAAGGTTGGTTCTGCCCTCCAGATAACTGCGTAATTGTAAGCCTGGTGCTATTGACCTGATTACTGCATCAACTATTTCTATTTCAGGAACTCCTTTGCTGATGGCTTGTTCAATTTGGTGTGCTAGACTGGAGAAGGTAAGTTTGTCCTTTTGGCCTGGCTCACCAATCTGGCCAGCTATTCTGAATTCTCGGCCCCATGGTAATGATAGGCAGGGCTGGGGGACCTGTTTGGCATGGTTATCCTTCCCACTCACAGACTGTTTGGCTCCACTAATTGGATTTGTTTTTTCCAGTCGTGATAATGCTAAAGCCAACTGGAGTGTCTCTACCTCTCTTTTCAGTCGCTCTTCTTCTGAAGGCTGGGTGACCTGCTCTTGTGTCTCATTTGTCAGGTTAGCATCTGAGGTTATGTGTTCTAGTGCACTATTCTGAGTAGCCTGTTGCAACTCAGCGATTTTATCTTTCAAAACCAGGAACTCAGCCATACCTTGATCCTCAAGCTCGCCCAGCTCCTCTCTTTCTAAGTGCCTTATGACATATGAAATTAGGGAGGAGCGGCTTCTACCTGATACATTTTCAAGTTTTGAACCACCAATACACAGAAAATCACAAACTTCAATCAAAGTGTCCTTGTTCAATGTGTACAAAGCTCCAAAAACTTCTAATTTCAAGTCCTCCAACTCAGAAGAATCCATTTCAGTCTCTAGTTTTTGCAATGTATTAGTGTGATGCAGGACCTTCTCTTTGCAGAATAGACAGTGTAGCTCTCCTGGTACCAGTAGATGACCTCAGATTGCATGCGGATCCCTCTGCTCGGTCGCGGAACCACCACACCGTATCTCTCAGCCCGTTTGTAGATGGAAGGGGTTGAATGATGACCAGGGCATCTATCTGGGACAGCGGACCCTCATCACATTCATCCCAGCGGTGCCTCCAAAATGTTACACCCTGAGAAGGGGAAAGGAAATCAATAAATACACTCGAACGCGATGCTTCTCCTTCAGCAGCTTCATTGAGAATGAAGCACCGCGGCCGGAGTGCCCCCCTCCTGCAGTGCAAGGTATGACTAAACGATCACATATCCCACACATTAACAAAAAGGCTCAACAAGTAGATCACCGATGGAAGAATGATAGGTTATATTCTTAACAATTCCCATGGAGATATTTACCTCAATTATGAACTTTGATTAATAATCAATAGAATAATAAAATCCACCTATCACACATTCATGTAAAAGGAAAAAAATAAATAAATCTTTATCATGAAAATGAATCAGTGGATTAAACTGCAAGACTACTTCTGCCATTAGTGTTGTGAGTATAGGATGATCTCTTCACAGTGGGGACGATACAGCATGAAATAACATGCAAAAAACTAGAAGCTATTAAGATGCATTGAATTGCCCTTAAAAATGGCATGCAATAACTTAAATGTTGTACTTTATGTCAGTAAGTGATATAGGAGCAAAACTGCCAGCCAATAGTGGTTTTTCCAAACTTTTTCCATAATGCCCCACTTTGCCGGATGAAATTCTTTTCATGCAAAGCATGGTCCGGGCTGGGGCTTGGTGGCGAAGCAGCAGCACAACGGCTCTTTGTACAATTCAATTCAATTCAATTCAATTCAATTCAATTTCAATTCAATTTTATTTATATAGCGCCAAATCACAACAAACTGTCGCCTCAAGGCGCTTTGTATTGTGGGTAAAGACCCTACAATAATACAGAAAAAACCCAACAGTCAAAACGACCCCCTATGAGCAAGCACTTGGCGACAGTGGAAAGGAAAAACTCCCTTTTAACAGGAAGAAACCTCCAGCAGAACCAGGCTCAGGGAGGGGCAGTCATCTGCCGCGACCGGTTGGGCTGAGGGGAGAGAAAGACATGCTGTGGAAGAGAGCCAGAGATTAATATCAATTAATGATTAAATGCAGAGTGGAGTATAAACAACGTAAATAAGGTGAATGAGAAACAGTGCATTATGTGAACCCCCCAGCAGACTAGGCCTATAGCAGCATAACTAAGGGATGGTTCAGGGTCACCTGATCCAGCCCTAACTATAAGCTTTATCATAAAGGAAAGTTTTAAGCCTAATCTTAAAAATAGAGAGGGTGTCTGTCTCCCGAATCCAAGCTGGAAGCTGGTTCCACAGAAGAGGCGCCTGAAAGCTGAAGGCTCTGCCTCCCATTCTACTCTTAAGTATCCTAGGAACCACAAGTAAGCCAGCAGTCTGAGAGCGAAGTGCTCTGTTGGGGCGATATGGTACTATGAGGTCTTTGAGATAAGATGGTGCCTGATTATTCAAGACCTTGTATGTGAGGAGAAGAATTTTAAATTCTATTCTAGATTTAACAGGGAGCCAATGAAGAGAAGCCAATATGGGAGAAATATGCTCTCTCTTTCTAGTCCCTGTCAGGACTCTAGCTGCAGCATTTTGGATCAGCTGAAGGCTTTTCAGGAAGCTTTTAGGACAGCCTGATAATAATGAATTACAATAATCCAGCCTAGAAGTAATAAATGCATGAATGAGCTTTTCAGCATCACTCTGAGAAAGGATGTTTCTAATTTTAGAAATATTGCGCAAATGCAAAAAAGCGGTCCTACATATTTGTTTAATATGTGCATTGAAGGACATATCCTGGTCAAAAATGACTCCAAGATTTCTCACAGTGTTACTGGAGGCCAAAGTAATGCCATCCAGAGTAAGTATCTGGTTAGACACCATGTTTCTAAGATTTGTGGGGCCGAGAACAAGAATTTCAGTTTTATCTGAATTTAGAAGCAGGAAATTAGAGGTCATCCAGGCCTTAATGTCTTTAAGACATTCCTGCAGTTTAACTAATTGATGTGTGTCATCTGGCTTCATTGATAGGTAAAGCTGAGTATCATCTGCATAACAATGAAAATTGATGCAGTGCTTTCTAATAATACTGCCTAAGGGAAGCATGTATAATGTAAATAAAATTGGTCCTAGCACAGAACCCTGTGGAACTCCATAATTAACCTTAGTGTGTGAAGAAGACTCCCCATTTACATGAACAAATTGGAGTCTATGAGATAAATATGATTCAAACCACTGCAGTGCAGTACCTTTAATACCTATAGTATGCTCTAATCTCTGTAATAGAATGTTATGGTCAACAGTATCAAAAGCTGCACTGAGGTCCAACAGGACAAGAACAGAGATGAGTCCACTGTCAGAGGCTCTAAGAAGATCATTTGTAACCTTCACTAATGCTGTTTCTGTACTGTGATGAATTCTGAAACCTGACTGAAACTCTTCAAATAAACCGTTCCTCTGCAGATGATCAGTTAGCTGTTTTACAACTACTCTTTCAAGAATCTTTGAGAGAAAAGGAAGGTTGGAGATTGGCCTATAATTAGCTAAGACAACTGGGTCAAGTGATGGCTTTTTAAGCAGAGGTTTAATTACAGCCACCTTGAAGGTCTGTGGTACATAGCCAACTACTAAAGGCTGATTGATCATTTTTAAGATTGAAGCATCAATAATTGGAAAGACTTCTTTGAACAGTCTAGTAGGAATGGGATCTAACAAACATGTTGCTGGTTTGGAGGAAGTAACTATTGAAGTTAACTCTGAAAGATCAACTGGAGCAAAAGAGTCTAAACAAATACCAGCAGTGCTGAAAGCAGCCGAACATGAAGAATAATCTTTGAGATGGTTATGAATAATTTTTTCTCGAATGTCTAAAATTTTATTTGTAAAGAAATCCATGAAGTCACTACTAGTTAACATGAAAGGAATACTCGGCTCTACAGAGCTCTGACTCTTTGTCAGCCTGGCTACAGTGCTGAAAAGAAACCTGGGGTTGTTCTTATTTTCTTCAATTAATGATGAGTAGTAAGATGTCCTAGCTTTACGGAGGGCTTTTTTATAGAGCAACAAACTCTTTTTCCAGGCTAAATGAGCATCTTCTAATTTAGTGAGACGCCATTCCCTCTCCAGCTTTCGGGTTATCTGCTTTAAGCTGTGCGTTTGTGAATTATACCATGGAGTCAGGCACTTCTGATTTGAAGCTTTCCTTTTCAGAGGAGCCACAGTATCCAAAGTTATACGCAGTGAGGATGTAAAATTATTGACGAGATAATCAACCTCACTGGGAGCAGAGTTTAGGTAGCTGCTCTGCACTGTGTTGGCACATGGCACTGAAGAGCATAACAATGAAGGAATTAGATCCTTAAACTTAGTTACAGCACTTTCAGAAAGACTTCTACTGTAATAAAACGTATTCCCCACTGCTGTGTAATCCATTAAAGTAAATGTAAATGTTACTAAGAAATGATCAGACAGGAGGGGGCTTTCAGGGAATACTGTTAAGTCTTCAGTTTCTATGCCATATGTCAGGACAAGATCCAGAGTATGATTAAAGTGGTGGGTGGGCTCCTTTACATTTTGAGAGAAGCCAATTGAATCTAACAATAGATTAAATGCAGTGTTGAGGCTGTCATTCTCAGCATCTACATGGATGTTAAAATCACCCACTATAATTATTTTATCTGAACTGAGCACTAAATCAGATAAAAAGTCTGAGAAATCAGACAGAAACTCTGAGTAGGGACCAGGTGGGCGATAGATAATAACAAATAAAACAGGTTTTTGATTTTCCCAATTAGGATGGACAAGACTAAGAGTCAGGCTTTCAAAAGAATGAAAACTTTGTCTGGGTCTTTGATTAATTAATAAACTGGAATTGAAGATTGCAGCTAATCCTCCTCCTCGACCTGTGCTTCGAGCATTCTGACAGTTACTGTGACTCGGAGGTGTTGATTCATTTAAACTAACAGTGGCGGTTTCTGATATGGGCGACATGGGCAGCCGCCCAGGGCGGCATTTCATCTAGGGCGGCATGACCGCCCCCCTCCCCCCAACGCATTGCGATCGCCGCAGCAACGCCTACCGCACTGCTCCACTTGTGGGATAATGGGCGCCCTCTGCTTGCTGTGTATTGCATGTAGCTTTCTGCCATGGTCAGACAGGTTGTAACAGAAGAAAAAGGGCAGGCGGGGGATTCTCTGTCTGTCTCGCTGTCACTGCTTCACTCGAACGTCACACACACAGCGCTGCCCCGCCCCCTTCTCCTCTCAGCCTGGGGTGCGAGTCGAGTGAAGCAGTGATGGCGTGAGAGTGAGACTGTCAGCCGGGTTCATTCATTCATGCCTGTACAGTTTGGGCCTGGTTACAGCCAACAGTAACCGCTGAATTATAAATAAAGGCGACTTTTGCTGGCAGTCTCTCGCCAAACCTTTCATCCTCACGGACACTGCCATATCAAGATTAACGCGAAGTGTATGTCCTAATATTGAAAAGTTTTGCGAGATCTCGCAAAAGTAACTCAGGATCTCGCAAAACTTTTGCGAGATATGCAAAACTGACTCTTTTTTTTTTTTTTTTCCTCCCATGTTCCACAGAATGAATCTGTGCGTCTAATAAAATTAGATGCACACAACTGATAGAACACAAAGCCAATTTCATTTATAATACTGTAAATATGGTCATTAAATCACAGTATTTGTGTGAACCCGAATCCTGATAAAAAAAATAACACAAATACGAATCTAGACAGTTTGGACAAATGTTGGTGGATGGCGCAGTGTTGCCAGATTGGGCAGCTTGTGAACACATTGGGGTGGAATATTATATAGATATTTCTATATAATTATAAAATTATATAGATATATAATTTTACAATAAAAACTTCCTAAAAACCTACCAAATATGGTGAAAAGCAGCCAAAATTTTAACAAGTTACCCAAAGCTTGTATATTTAAATATATATCACACCTGGTGCTATTAACATGAGTTTCAGTGGAGGTTTTGTTGTGTTGGGCTGGCAACTGTCAGTCAGATCTGACAACCCTGGGGATGGGCGGTGGTGGTGGCGAATTGTGGCAGATGGAAAGGAAAAGGTCAAAGCCATCAGGTGCACAGTTTAGGAAAAAGAGAAAAGAAGAAGAGGAGAAACAAGCAAAGATAAAGGTAAGCAGAAGCTGTGTAATATTTCAGTTTCTTCCATGTTTTTTCAAATAAAAATTTAAAAGAAATTCTGAGTGTGCCTGTGATGGTGGGGGGACCTTCTGTTAAAGCCTGTCTGTCAGACCATGGCAGAAAGCTACATACACCACACAGCAGTCGCTCATTACCCCCCCAAGTGTAGTAGTGCGGCGATCGCTATTGTGTGTGTGTGTGTGTGTGTGTGTGGGGGGGGGGGGGGGGGGGGGGGTGCTCGCCCAGGGCGCCAAACAGGCTAGGACCGCCACTGTAAACTAACATATTCATCCTGCTGTAACCAGGTTTCTGTAAGGCAGAATAAATCAATACGTTGATCAATTATTAAATCATTTACTAATAGGGACTTGGAAGAGAGAGACCTAATGTTTAACAATCCACATTTAATTGTTTTATTCTTTGGTGCAGTTGATGAAGCTGTATTATTTATTGTTTTTGAATTTTTATGCTTAAATAGCTTTTTGCTGATTTTAGCTTTGGTGTTTGGTGGTCTGGGAGCAGGCACCGACTCTATGGGGATGGGGTTTTGGGGGGATGGCAGGAGGAGAGAAGCTGCAGAGAGGCGTGTAAGACTGCAACTCTGCTTCACAGCACATCGTCACAGCAGACGGTGACGATGGAGTGGTTTGGTAGTCACTGTGCTAATGTACCTGCTAACGTTTCCTTGTACCTCCGTGAGAATGAATCCGATGTTCAACAGGTTTGCGCCCCACCTGTCATGACTGTGCGCCCCACAGTTTGCGAAACACTGGTTTACCATGACAGCAGCCTGTTCTTCCTAGCACAAAAATGTAGATACGTACATATTCTTCTCAGTTTTATGTTTGATTGCTGTATGTTGCGTAAATTCCTGGGAATGTCTAAAATAGGTATAGGGGTGTGAAGTCACCCCTTGGCTCTCTACTTGTTTTTGAATTGTCTTGATAGTGGTTACATTATAGTATTTTTTTTAATTGTAGCTTGGTGGTAAGATAGCAATTTGGCACTGTTGTGTATGAGTCTAGTTTATTTATGCTGTTTGCTTTATTCCTAGAGACTGGGCCAGGGTTCATGATTTACTTCTCTTGCCACATCATACAAACACACTTTGGAAAAGCGTTTTAGGATAGCTTCTCCTGAATGTGCACCAATACTGTGCAAAAGTCTGGAACAACCCTTCATTTCTTAGTATTTTGCCAGGAAAATGGGAAATAGGCGCAGTGACTTATTGAAATACAGTGTATGCGGCAAAAACTGAGTTTTTACAATTTGAATAAGCTTGAAAATTGGCATGCGCACCTTTATTCTTTAACACAGCCTGAACTCTCTGAGACAGCTTTCTTGTCATTTCTTTAAGTAGTCTTCAGGAATAGTTCTCCAGGCTTCCTGAAGGACATTCAAAGCTCTTCTTTTCTGGCTGCCTTTCTGTTCTCTGTCAAGATGATTCCACAATGCTTCAATATGTTGAGGTCCGGGCTCTGGGGAGGCCAATCCATGACTGATTCCTTTGTGAACTTATTGTTTGTTATTGTTGGACCTCTTACCTGTCCTCATCCACACATATTTACAATGATTTTCAAATTTAGATTCATCACTCCATCAGACCTGTTGCCACTCATTTTCAGTCCAGTTCTTGTGTAATGTGGCATACCTCAGCCTTTTCTCCCTGTTTCCCTTTCTTAATAACAGCTTCTTGACAGCCACGCTTGAACGGAGACCATTTCTGATGAGGCTTCAGTGGATAATAAATGAATCAACTGAAGGGCCAGGTGTATCTCTCAGGTCCTGTGTCAGGTCTTTGATGGATTTTTTCCTATTTATTAAGGACATGGCTTTCAGACAGTGTTGAACTGCTACATATATTTTTTTAGGTCTGCTTTTCTTCTTTTATGTTCCATTTGTCCAGTTTCCTCAACTTTTTTTAAATGGTGGCTCGAGACACTGAAGTGTTACTCCTGTGGAGAGTGGTTTGTCTGTGGGCTGACCACAGATGTGATCCGTCGTTCCAGAGGGTTGTTTAGCGGGGTTTCTTTTCTCGCCTGATAAGATAAGTGGTGTCTCCCGTTTGGAAATAGTTTTGTGTTTTTCCCCTTTATAGGTTTTTCGTCTCCGGTTTGGGGCTTGTTTTGTGTTGTGGCCGTTTTTGTTTTTTTTTCTCTTAAATAAACATTATTTATTTTATGAATGAATCTGGTTTTCTTTGGTTCCTTTCTTAATCGTATGTTGCTCCCTTGTCCCCTATGCCCGCGGGACGTAACAAATGCTATCAGCTAATAGTGTTTTGGGAATCATTTTGTTGGTGCAGAAATACAATTTTATGTCTGTTAAACTGTGTTATATTTTTATAGACTCAACAAAAAAAAACAAAAAAAATGGTTCTTTGCTAGGTCATTTGTTGTAGACACAAAAGCACCACCACCACCAACAACAACAAAATACAACATTCCTCTGAAAATGGTCAAGTCCAAGGACTGGGCTGAAAACGAGTGAAAAAGTAGCCAGTGTACAAAGGCAAACTCCAGAAGGCCTGGAGAACTATTGCTATTTGTTTAGTTAGGCAAGAGTAGCACTGTTAGGTTAGAATAGATCTTTTATAGTTACATTTTTTAGAGGGCAGTCTTCTAGCTTTAGAAGTAGCTGTAGAGAAGGAGTCTCTCGCTAGCTGTATTTCTGTGCTTGTTTTGAGTAGCATCAATTGGCCTTCATTCCAATAGTTTTGAAATATATGGCTACACATAGTGTAAATATATTTATTGTATTCATTAAAGATTATTTTCAGTCAATTCCATCTGGTATGTTGCTCCCTTTATCTTAGGTAGCTGGGATGATCATAGTGCACGCATTACTTTTAATTACTGTATTTCATTAATTTATTACATTAATTATTTACTGTAGCAAACTATTCACATGTTCCCTATTCTTTCATCTATTTAAACAATTTCAGTTTAAATAAACATTCATTGTTACTTTTATGTAACTATTTCAGCTATTTCCCTTACTTACTTAATGAGCTATCTGTTCAGACCTCATAGTTTGCTTACTAATTTGTTCTTATGCACTCAGCTACACAACACGTGAGACTGCTGGAGTTTTTCTTAAAAGAAAAAGCAAAGTAATCTCCTTTTATTTTTCCACCTTGTTGAGTTGCTGAAGGATTTTTACCACGTACCACTTGGTAATAACCAAAAACAATTAAGTCAGCCAATGTTACTTGCTCTGAAATATGTGAAGAACTAAAAAAAAGCCATGTTGAAATTGTGTGCCAGCCAGCAAGAGAATGACATACAGAATTTCCCTTCAAACTTGTATTCAAATTGGGATGTCTGACACCAATGTCACTGCTCCACCTGGCTTGAGCGTCTGCTGTCACCTTTAGGGAGTGAGTTGAGCTCTTGCCAGCGTGTCGATCAGCCAAACTGTCGTTAGGCCACCGAACAGTTACGCACTGCCAACTTTATATCGTTGCCAAGACAATTTTGTATGCAAGCATCTCCTTCACTTCAGATGCTCCTCTTGCCTCTTTCTTCCTCTTTTCTCACTTCCCTCCATCCTCCTCACCACCTGTCTTGCATCCGCTGAGATCGAGTGTGAAGTTTCTCACTTTTGTCACCAAGACAAGGGATTGTGAGTGCGTGTGAATAGTGTACGTGTGATGGTGGCCATGGCCACAGACTTGTAGGGTCTTCAAGCCTGCTGGACCTCCTATTTCCCCCACCAGCCACCCCATTGGTGCACTGAAGTGGTGTCCATCTGCTGAGTGTCTGTACGCCTGCCTTCCCAACCCACACAAGAACCCCTCACTATGCCACAAGTTCATTTTACAAACCAAATGGAGCACATCTTGTATTAGACAGATGGACATCCTTAGTCCAAAAAAAAAAAAAAAAGGTTATGACTTAGTGCTGATGAAACGTGATTTGGCTAAGAGACTTTGCTAATGCAATTCTTTGTGTGTGTGTATTTTATTTTTTTGATGCTTGCATGTGCTGGTTCAGACCTTTGATGCACACTACAGAAGTAGGACAAATTACACACCAACAAATGATTTGTTAAATGACAGATGACATTAGTCACCTTTTGCAGTTAAGTCATCTGGTGAATCGCTTATGTATCATGACCAGGAAACTGCCAGGCAGCATCCATCTAAGTGTTAGGTGAGAGGTGGAGAGAGACAAGGGAAGACCAGCATCTGAGCACCATTAACTCTTCATGTTTTGTTATTCAGCACACAATTTATTCTCTTGTGTCTGGTAGAGGAGCCTTGGGGGAGATAACCAAAAGTTATGTGACTGGGCTTTTGATGAGTCCCAGCAGCATTCAGTGAAGTGCAATGCTTGGTGTGAGTTTACTGAGGTTCTGGAAAAGAGAGACAATAAAGGGTTTCATTATATACTATTCCATAAAGGTATATAGAGGTATAAAATGTTTAAAAGGGAGTTTGTTAAAATGGAAATGCTCTGAGGGTGAATGGAGGAATGAAAAAGTGCTGAATCTGCTTGTTTTCTGTTAAACCTGAATCTGAGTTGATTTCTAATTAGCCTATTGAGCATTTTTTTACTTTAACACTCAACAGATGAAATTCATCAAAAGAAATTGCACTTCTTTCTTGAAGAGACATAATAGAGTCAAATCTGAATAACAAGCCAGGATAGGAACCCTCTTAAAAGTAAAATTATGCCCATATGCATTTGGACAAAACATAATTTCTTGTAATTTTGCCTCTGTAGACCACCACAGTGGATTTTAAATCAAAATATTAAGATGTGATTGGAGTGCAGACTTAAAGCTTTACAGTACTACACAAAAGTCTCAAGTCTCTCATTTCTTTATATGGAGTCAGACTTTCTTGTATTTTTTAAAAAGCTCTTGAGCAATAGTTCTCAAGGCTTTCTGAATGTCTTTCAAAGGTTTTCTTTTTCTCATTTTCTGTCCAGTCCTTGGATCTAGCCATTTTCTTTTTGCTTGTTTAGTTGTTTGTTAAGCCAATTAACACTGACCTATGAATCATTCAAACATAAAAAAAGGCACCCAACTCAAGGGATGAGCCAGTTTTGTGTCTACACATAAGAGACAACTTAGCAAAGAACCTATTATAAATTGTATCTTTACACATTTAGTTACAGCAGACAGCCACAAACACAAATAATTTGTTCCAAATTCTGTAGCTGAACTTATAAAACATGCCAAAGATAACACAGTTTTATAGGCATAAAATGGTATTTTTGACTGAAAATCAGTGGCAACGGGTCATCTGGAGTGAGGAATCCAGATTTTAAATCCTGACTTGAACAGCATGGTCGCGTGGTGGTTAGCGCTGTTGCTTCACAAGGTCCTAGGTTTGATTCCACTTTGGCTGGTATCTTTCTGTGTGGATATTGTTCTCCCTGTGGTTGTGTCCAGTTTCCTCCCACAGGCCAAAGACATGCATTTAGTGGGGTTAGGTTAATTGGTCGTGCTAAATTGCCCATAGGTGTGAATGTGAGTGTTACTAATTGTCTATCTCTCTGTGTTAGCCCTGCGACAGGGTGTACCCTGCCTCTTGCCCTATGACAGCTGGGATCGGCTCCCCCACCACCACGACCCCCCACGACCCTGATTAAAAGATAAGTGGAAGAGAATGGATGGTCATAATTGGGAGTTTGTCAAAAACAGTGTTGATTTTGACAGCAAATTTTGATTTAGTTTTAGTCATAGTCTTTTGACGAAACTGTAATTTAGTTTTAGTCATAATTTAGTCATCTGAATAGTTTCAGTTTTAGTCTAGTTTTAGTCGATGAAATTATCCTAAGAATATAGTCAACAAAATCTACAGTCGATTTAGTCGACTAAAATATAAAGAGTGTAAAATGTAAACGCTTTTTCTTCAGTTCCCTTGAATTACTCATTATACACACTTACACAAATTAAACATTTATTAAAAGTTATGGAATATTATTCATAATATTAACATTAGCGTTTCACCTGCTTCCCACACACCTGATCATTAACACCACCTTACTGAGATAATACGAGCGTTTTACAGCAGGACACGCTCTGAAAGGTACAGGGCAGTGTTTAGGACTAAGATCAGGAAAGGCTAATCCACCGCGGTGTGGAGATTTTCTCTAAACACAAACGCTAAACTGGGAAAAACACTTTACCCTGCATGGCATTAAAATGCTTACCTTTGCATGGAGATCTGGGTGACTGGTTTGCAGATGTTTAAGATTTGTCGTGTTTTTACCCGAGATAGTCGCCCCACATGGTTTACACATCGTTTTGTTTGTCACGGTATCAAAGGACAAATGTGTCCATACATCGGCTCTTCTCTTTCTCCCTGAATAGACATTGTTTACATAACTTAGTTCTATCGGAAGTAAAGACAAATCACAGGATAGTTTGTCCTTCCTGGGTTTAGAGTGAATTTGTGCAACCGTGCGTTTAATTGGATGTTTTGTCCCACCCTGTCACAAAATGAAATCAGTTCTGATTGGATGTCGTCCCCACCAAGAATTTTAGTCTCGTTTTCATTCGTTGACAAAAAGTGTCAATTAATTTCATCATCGTTTTTATCCTTTTAGGTGGTTTTTATTTAGTTATCATGTGAAAGCATCTGATTGGCAATTTTTCAGCCTGACAATGATTCCAAACACATAGTGGACACTATCAGTCATGGCTTGGCCTCCCCAGAGCCCCGACTTCAACATTAGTGAATCTGTGTGGGATCATCCTGACAGAGAACAGAACAAAAGGCACCCGACATCCAAAGAAGAGCTTTGAATGTCCTTCAAGAAGCCTGAAGATTAAAGAAATAACAAGAAAGCTGAGAGTTCAGACTTTACTGAAGAATAAAGGTGGTCACACCAAATATTGGCTGTCAAGCTTGTTAGAATTGGACAAACTTTGATTTTGCCTTATTTCTATGTAAATTTGCAGATGTTTCATGCTCATATTCCACCTATTTCCATTTTTCTAATAACATATAAAGAAGTGAGGGTTACTCCAGATTTTTGCACAGTACTATAATTTAAGAGGTTTAATAAAATGGTTGCATTGACTGTTTAGGAATTGCAGACATTTTTATACATAGAAATCCTGTGCAGAAAAATTGGAAATACACAAGAGAAAAGATTTACTTTTCTTGCTAGACATTTATCACTTGTATATTGGTGTTACAGTCCAAAGAGGAAGGGGTTAGTTAATTTCTGTAGTCTTTTTAAAATAATATTCAGGCAAAGAACGGGGCTCAAAGTTTAGCTCACAGTGAACTCACTCACTTCACTATACTTTAAGCTTGCATCCCCTAAAGCATTATGTGAACTCTAATTAGAAAACACAGACCGTGATTATAAGTAAGAATAGACAGCATTAATTAATTTAGCTCTTTTTCTGCATACATCAGTACATTGTTTTGACATTACTAAGCCTCAGATTTCACAAACCTGATTCTTATAATCCTGCAACAAGGACGCTCCTCCATACAGTAATTTCCCTTGTGTGTTTAAAAATGTATACCAGGACTTATTAATTGCATTTCTGAGTAGCCCAGTGTATACTGATGATTCTGAAAATAACTATGTGGTAAAGACATGACACTACTGTGCTAAAAGCCTCTAAATAAATGGAGCAAAAAATGATAAGTCTGCCGTTAACGGGATTAACTTTTCATTAATCAGTACGCTGAAAGGATTCTCAAAACAAGGTCATATCTTTTGTTTTTGAGTGCTCGAAGACCTTAGCATGCAGTTCCTAAAATGACTCCACTTTACCAACCTAAAATATTCATGTTTTATTTATCTTAATAGCTACCCGTGCAGCTAAGATGTTATATTGTGTGTTTGTTCTGTGGATTCACAGATGTCTAATACCAAATAATTATGGTTGTTGCTTGGTTTGCTGATCGCAGCTCATTCTAGGCCCAACTTAATTGCTTCAGTGATAGTTTTATGAAAACTAGGACCCCAATTCGAGTCTTTAAGACATCATTTCAGAAATCTGTGGCTTACTCAGATTCACACGGTATGTTGAATCTGAGTAAATCACGTAAGTTCTCACTGCGCAGTGTTTGCAAATGAAAAGTACACAGATGTGTCATACTACATGCTTTAATGGAAGTAAAGTAACTATGCTCTCCATTGCTACATACAGTACAGTAACCAGAAACCGCTTTAAAAAGTGCTTTAAAGGCTGCCCGAGTCTGATAAAACAGAATTATGTCTTGCCTTACAAATCAAACAAAATTAAAAATAAAAAAATCTTTCTCTTCTGAACTTTTTCATTCCTTTTAAATCATTTCACGAGATTCAACTCTAAGCTGAACAAAGAAGACGACAATTAATTGAAGGCCTTTCATTAATCGTGTTCAATTTCATATCAGTCTCCAGGGAGAAAGATGCTACGATCGCAGTCCTTTGTCTCATTACGTTTCCTTATCTTTTCAGCGCACTAGTTAATGTTTATTTATTTAACTCGATATTGTCTACAATGGAGGTAATGAAGATGAGAATGTATGCTTGAGAGGAGGGATGTGCAAAGCCCGACCTGTCAGTTTTGATTAGCCTTACAGCAGTGCAGATGCAGGCACAACAAGAGAGAGAAAACTCTGGGGATTGTGTTTTTTAAAATTTCCTTTTTCTTTTTGTTTAAACTCCCTAAGCCCCCTTGGAGTAAATCCTCATGAACATTATTATGTTGCACTTATTTCTTTATTTTGGAGGGCATGTGTGTGTGTGTGTTCTTGTATCACTCACATTGTGGGGACATACATCTCTTTCATCTGTATAATTGCTGGAACACACCTCCCTTTTGGGAAAACAAAACAAAAAAAACAACAAAAACGTGAGTGTTCATAATGTAATGTAACGAAAATTTACAGTGAAGACTAGCTAGTCTTGATCAGATTTAGGTTAATCATATGTTTAGGGGATTGCCAAGTAGTTACAGCTATACCCACGTTATGTCAAGGTTAAGTGATTGTGGCTGTGTGTGAGATCCAATTTAGGGTTTATACTTACCTAAGACCAGTACTGACTGAGTATGGGTGCCCTTTGGCGATTCCTGTGTATAAAACCTCATCAAAAAAAGCCCAGTGACTGTTTCTAATGTCCATGAAGCATTTTCTCTTTCTTTTTGCTATACAGCTGCAATTATCTGGAAGATATATTTTATACTTTACTGCAAGCTAGGTAACTTAGGAGAAGAAATGGTGAGAACTAATGCTGCCAGAACCCCAGCTCCTTCAAGTATACCTGTTAAGCTTGATGAATTGAAACTGAACTGACTGGGATTCCTGCAGTGAACATATAACTAAGCTTTTCTCTGACAGACAACAACAGAATGGGTTGGAGATTTATTGACAAGTTCAGAAACAGTGGGAATGTTTGGGGGGGGGGGGGGGGGGGGGGGTTCTTCTGTTTTTTTTGGGTGGGGGGGACTTTTAACTTCATGTTTTATTGTAGACTTTATAGTGGTATAATGTGTGGCTGGAGAGAGTTAAAGGGCCAGTTGTACAATGCATTTCCCTTTAAACCTTATTATGAGAAAGACTTGATTAATAACAGGAAAATATGTATTGAGACAGCTTACATACAGATCATAATGCAAACTGTTACGAAAATATTCATGCCACAATTTCAGCTAAAGTTACAACAAGAGATTCGCATGACACAAAAACAACCTCGCCTTCACTTTTCTTTTCCACTGTTGCATTAAAGCTTAAACAGCAGAAGTAGCTAATGTTTACTGCACCGCAGAGTGCTGTGAGCTCCACTTGTGAACACAGTCAGTGCTCAAAATGAACTCCAAAACTACTAACCCTCCTGCTTTGTCATACGTTAAAGGTGTGCATCTTTGGATTGTATTTAAGTAGTCATGTTAGCCTGATGAAGGCAGAAAATTTGCAGGCAAATAAGCAAATGGTATAAAATTTCAGCCATGAGGTGGCTGGTAGTGAAGAAACATATGCGCCTACATTTAATAGATCATTCAGAATAAAACATCAGCTCCTTCCTTAGCAGTGGCACAGTGGTGCAGTGGTCTGTACAGTAGCTTCACAGCAAGAAGGCTCCTTATTTGAACCCCAGCTGGGGCCTTCCATTATGGAGTTTGCATGTTCGCACAGTGCCTGTGTGGGTTTTCACCAGGTACTCCAGCTTCTTCCCACAGTCCCACAGGTAATTGGCAATTCTAAATTAGCTATATAACGCACCATCATTCCTGGGATTTTCACTGTTTTTTGGACTGAATTCCTTATTTACTATATTCTTTGTTTACTTTTTAGTTTGTTTATTGTTATTTGATTTTCATGTATGCCGAGCCTTCTTCTTTGGTTCCAGGTTGTGTAAGCGTTTATTTTGTTCCCTCTGTGTTTCCTGTCTTTTCCTCGTGTCAACTGCCCTATGTTAAATTCATCCGTGAGTTTTCCCATTCAGTTGCAGTTGTCACTTCCTGTTATTTTAATAGTTACTTGTCGCTAGTGTCTTGTGTTTAGTTTTACTTCCCCTCCTGTATCTTCATCTGTGTCTTGTTACCCAGCTCTGTCCACTTCTCTTAATTACCCTATTGTGAATGTGCATATAGTGCTGTCTTCCCCCTCAGTCTTTGTCTCAGTGTCTGTTGCCTCCCCACCTGTTCCTTACCTTTTTCAGTGCATTCTTATCCTGATATATTACATGATATATGTTATATCATTATGCAGTGACCATAACAAGAGATAGAGGTAAACAGGTGAAGACTTAAGTAAAACTTTGGTCACTGAAATATGTATAGATTGATGTAACTTTGAGTTAAACTTAAACTTTCATTCTCCAGCGGCATAAGTAATTCCCTTTTTACTTATGCCGCTGGTAAAACACTTTCTTAATAACTTAATGGTCTAAATTGTTGCTTTGAAGTATTATTGCATAAAACATGATGCTGATTTTGTAAATTATGGCCCCATTTAGAGCAGGGTATCATTTGGAGTGTGACTACTTGCTTATTGACAAGTTGCTGCTGTATATGCATGCATGTGTCCTCATTTTGTTAATTTTCACAACTAATGTTAAAACCTCAAGATATCAGTGGCTTAAAATTATATTAGTTATAATGGCATTAAGTAGCAAAAGTGGGGGAAAGACAATGTTGGTAACTGATAACACCCCTAGTGCCCCCCTAGTACCCCCCCCCCCCCCAACCCTGAACTGAATAAGTGGAAGAAGGTGGATAGATGTCAAATTAGTGGTTTCCCAATGAATTTTTTTCAGTAAGTCTGTGATTTTTTTTTTAAAAACATAGAGCGCTTTACCCTAATACAGTTTTCAGCTATGGTACCCAACTCTGGATGCATCAGCAACAAAGGTTATAAAAAGATGCTTCCTGGCAGCGTCATAATTTCATGTAATGTGTTCCAAAAGGTGATCCAAAATGTCTCCTGACATTTACCAAATCATTTACCAACTTTTCAACTTAAAGGTTGCACCTATTATTGTTTATTACGAACAGATCTCTCTTCAAACGCACACCAGGGTGGGTGGCATGTATGGAGTTGGTGTATGTGGCATGTATGGTGTTTGGGTGTACAAAATGGGGTGTGTGCATGGTGTCCAAATGGTTGGAATGTATGGCAAAAGAGGCAGTGGTGGAGGTGTGTGAGATGCAACTATGACAGGTGAGTATGGTGCTGTGTGCGCAGAAACTGTATTTGCGCTAGTCTGTGATCGGACTGATGGTTCACCCAATGTGTTGTATGTGAGAAATTGTGTTGGTTTTGTTTCACGAGCAGACCTTCTAATCTCTGGCTGATCATGCTCAACAGGTGGGGTCTGGGATCGGCCTTCTGTACCAGACTGTCGATGCTCTTGAACTCCATTGTCTGTCTCAGGTTCAATAAGAGCACGCTGGTCTTCATCCATGTTTTGTTCAGCTCCACTTTCTGTAGGAGACAGGTTGTGCTCGGGCACCGTATGACCACTGCTGATCACAGGTTCGAGAGCAACCGAGTCTCTTACAGGGTTTTGACAAGGATCTCTCAGAGAAAAGGTAAGTTCCTCATGGTTGATGAGAGATCTTTCTTCAGTTCTTTCCGCAGGTACTCTGAGCCAGTAATGAGAGACACAGTCATCATCTGAGTCTGAGTTGTCGTTCTCATCCATTTCTTGTGCGTCTGTCTGTCTTTCTTTGTGTTTTGGTCTCTTGTCAGGGACATGTCTGGCATGGGGTGAAACAACTTCCACAGGCAAGTCATTTACTAGCAATAGGAGATTGCGGTGTAGTGTTCTGGTTTTCTTGTGGTCACCCCTCTCAGGACAGACAATGTACACTGGACTCTCAGCAAGCTGACTTTTGACGATATAGATAGTCTTCTCCCAATATGATCTTAACTTGCCTGGCCCTCCACGTTCACTGAGATTCCTTACCAGAACCCGGTCTCCAGGTTGCAACATGACTCCTTTTGTTTTCCTGTCATAGATTACTTTCCCTCTGTCACTGGACTTTTTGCTGTTCTCACTTGCAATCCGATAGGCTTCTGCCATTCTCTCAGCCCATTTTTCCGCATAACCCCTTGGCGAGTATGACTCCTTATCTCGAGTCAACCCAAACAGCAAGTCAATTGGGAGATGTGGATGACGGCCATAGAGGAGGAAAAAGGGTGAGTAGCCAGTGGATTCATGTCGAGTACAATTGTATGCGTGGATAATGTGTGGGAGGTGGTCCTTCCACCGCAGTTTCTCACTTTCTGTCAGTGTTCTCAACATCTGGAGTATGGTGCGGTTCAATCGCTCAGCTGGATTGCCCTGCGGATGGTATGGCGTTGTCCTTGAGTGACCTACTCCAGCCAGTTTCTGCAGTGTTTCGAACAGTTTGTTTTCAAATTCACGGCCTTGGTCGTGATGCAATTTGGCCGGATATCCAAATCGGGGTATGAAGTCACTGAAAATCCGCTCAGCAGCTGTTTTTCCACTCTTGTTCTTTGTGGGATAGGCCTGAGCAAATCGAGTGAAATGATCAAGCACCACCAGAATGTATTCGTAGCCTCCACAACTTGCTTCCAAATGCAAGTAATCAATACACACAAGTTCCAAAGGGAAGCTTGATGTGATGCTACCAGTAGGAGCACGATCATGAGTGACAGGCTTCTTGGCTTTGACACATGGACATCTCCGAGTGACATAGTCCTCAATTTCTTTTGCCATAAACGGCCAGTAGAACCTTTCTCTAGCAAGGTGGGTCACTCTTTCTGTGCCGACATGGCCCATCTCATTGTGCAGATACTTAAGGGCTAATGTTCTGTATTTGGTAGGGAGGACCAACTGTTTCCGCCCATTTGTTTGTCGGTACAGGAGGTCATTTTCCAGGTATAACCTGCTCCATTCTTGCAGCATCCTCCGAGCAGCTCCACTTAGAGTTTTGCGTGTCTCATCTGTCACTTTGGTAGTTGATGCTTTCAGCTCTATTATCTGACTTATAGCTTGATCTTCTCTCTGTGCTTTCACCAGATTATCATGGCTTATAGTTGGCAGGTTAGGGTAAGGCTTTTGGTGTAGATCTGGGGAGGAGGTATTAAGTGCTGCAACCCAGGCCACATCTTTGCGCTCAGCTGCCTGGCTACCATGCCATGTTGCACAAACAACTTCATCAGAGAGCTTCTCTGTGCAAGTCATTTCATATTTCTCCATGTCCAAAGGAAGGCGAGACAGAGTGTCTGCATCCGCGTTTGACTTTCCAGGCCTGTACTTGATGTCAAACCGGAAATCAGAGAGTTCACCCACCCACCTATGGCCGACCGCATTTAACTTTGCTGTACTCATGATGTAAGTCAATGGGTTGTTGTCAGTATAGATGGTGAAGTGTGGAGAGTAGTACAAGTAATCATGAAATTTCTCACACACAGCCCATTTCAAAGCGAGAAACTCTAGTTTCCCACTGTGCAGGTGGTAATTGCGTTCGGACGGAGTGAGGGTCCTTGAGCCATATCCAATGACTCTCAGTTTTCCATTCTGGCGTTGATATAGGACAGCTCCTAAACCCTGGTCTGATGCATCAGTATGGAGGGTGAAAGGGAGGTTAAAGTCTGGATAGGCCAAAACAGGTGGGCTTGTCAGGAGAGTAACCAGTTGTTCAAGAGCTTGCTGATGTTCAGTGGTCCAGTTAACAAGCTCTCGGGAGGGCAACTGTGGATGTTTAGTGGTTTTGTTTTGTACTCTGGTCTGGGCTTTCCCTGACTTACTTTGAAGCAGCTCATAGATGGGTTTGGCGATTCGGGAGAAATCTTGAATGTATGAGCGGTAATAGCCCAGGAACCCAGTCAGTTTCCTTACATCTCCAACTGTTTGTGGCCTTTTGTTTGTTAGAGTTCGTACAGCTTCCAGATCACGTGGGTCAATTTTGACCCCTTCAGATGACACAAGGCGGCCCACATATCTGACTTCTTGCTTAAAAAGCTCACATTTCTCGGGCCTTAGTTTCACTCCATGATGCTGGAGAGCCTGGAGAACCTTTCGGAGTGCCTCAACATGCCCATCAAACGTTTTTGCATAGCAAAGCACATCATCGAGATATGGAATGCAGCATTCATCTCTGAGGGGACCTAGCATCTCCTCCATGCTCCGCTGGAAGGCTGCAGGGGCGTTCGAGAGTCCAAATGGGATCCGGATCCATTCATAGAGGCCCCATGGAGTGATGAAGGCGGTGAACTGCCGTGAACTCTCAGAGATAAAGCCCTGATGGTAGGCTTTGCCTTGGTCCAGGATGCTAAACCAGGCATTGCCACCAAGGGTGTCTGTCAGGTCCTGTATTCTGGGCAGTGGGTGACGGTCAGGAACGGTCTTTTTATTCAGGAGACGATAATCAATGCATAACCTCAGGCTGCCATCTTTCTTTCTCACACAGACCACCGGAGCAGCATACGGGGATTTGGATTTGACTATCCAGCCTCTCATCAGAAGTTCTTGTATGTATTCTTTTACCTCTTTGAAAAGTGGTTTAGGGACTGACGAATAAGTCCTCTGGACAGGGATCTCATCACGGAGGGTGATTGACATTTGTAAGCTTGGTATGCACCCAATATCATTGCTGTCACGTGCAAAAGCTCCAGCCTCTTCACAAAGCATTTTGTTAACCACAGCTCGTTTCTCCTCATCAAGATGACTGAGGTCAATATTAGGTTGCCATGAGGGTGAACTGGGGCTAGCAGGAGCTGGAGTGACACTGTTGACTGTCACTGTGGGCTCAGACATGTCAGATTGCTCTGGTAAGATGACTTTTTCAACACTGTGTATACTGCCCAGAGCAGTCTTTCTCGGTAATTTGATTGCGTGTTTTGTGTTGTTCCCAACAGGTACAGCAACATATGGCTTCCTTGGATTTTGCACCTCTAACAGGCCTTCTCCAACATCCAACTCTGTCAGCTGCACATTGTTGATGTCTGGTTCAAACAGGAAGACTGAATCAGAACAATCCATGTTGGGTGGGACTTGGCACTTAACCCAGGTTACCTGTCCTGCTGGAATGACAGTGTCTTGTCTGCCAGTCCGTAGACGACCACTTTGCACAGGGGGTTTGCCAGCCTGGATGACATTTACAAGGAGCTCTGCATTCTCTGTAGATATTGACAGGGCATTACAGAGCAAAGTGGTAAGCATGGGAATTAACTTTTCAGGCTGTTCCTGCATCATCTCCTCCAGCACATTAAAACCTAGCAGTGGTCTCTCAAGTGGCAGACTACTAACAAGAAAAGGCACAGTGATTGACAAATCTGGGTTTTCATTACCCATCAAATTCACAGTAAGTGGAACCCAGCCATCAAAGGGGATGACATCACCATTAACTGCAAAAACCTGTAGTTCTTCATCATCATGGATAATCTCCCTTAGTGATTTAACTGTATTGTCAGGTAAGTATTTGTTCTTCCAGTCTCTGTCTATCATGCTTACTTGAGCTCCTGTATCTAGCAAAGCAGCGACAGCTAGGCCATTCAGGTTACAGCGAGCCAGGGCTTTGCTCCCAATAAGCTTTGCCAGACGTTCACTTTTGCTGCTGGACAGGACATGGGAGGTGACACTTGATTTCTTTAGCAGTCCCTGTCCTGTATTCTCTGTTACACTATTTTGGTCTTTGATACTGACGGTTGCCAAGTTTTGCTTGTCAGGCTCATTGGTATGGCGTATGGCAGGTTGGGACTGTAGGGACCCGGTCACTGTCTGTCCCCTGGCAGGGACCGGCTCCAGTTTCCCTGACGTGTTGGCTTTCTCAGGCAACCCACTGCTCTGTGACCTTCTTCACCGCAGTAGAAGCAGTGTGTACAGTCAGAGCGATGCTGCTCAACACATTTGTCACAGCCAAACGGTCTCTCTCTTTTGTCATCTGTCCTTCCTTTCTTTAGGTTACTGACTTGCTCTGGTTTCTGTGTGTGTATTGACTGTTGCATGAGTTCAACAAGACTGGTCAGCTTTTCAACCTTCTCTGTTAGTTGCTGGATAATATCTGTCTTTTGTTTCTTCCCCACGTTCTCCTCCTTGGTACTGGGATACTGAGCAGCATTAGCTTCCACCTGGGCACTGTGTACATTTGTGGGTCTTTGACGGGTGACAGGACCTAAGCGCCTCTGTCTCTCATTTTCATCACTTAGTATCCTTTTCATGCGTTTCAGGATTGCCTCATCAGTCACACCAGCGTCCGCAAGCAGTGGTTTGAGCTCTCGGCGAACATCATCGTGTTTGTGCCCAAGGCCCTGGTATACAGTGTGGAGGAAAACATCTTGAACTGTGCTTGCACTGTATTTCACATCTGTGTCAGCATGCTTTGAGGCCAATAAAATCTTTTGCTTTAGCCCCATGACTCTGTACAGAAATTGTTGCGGAGTCTCACTGTCTTTTTGTTTGGTGCACATGAGCTCCTGGAAAAGCTCCATGTTGCTTCGCTCACCCAGGTGAGAGTGAAGGAAGCCTTTAAGCTCTTCAACAGTTAACTCATCCTTATTCATTAACATGTCCTTGAAAGGTCCAGGTTTTATAGTTCTGAGGACAGCTCTCACAATTTCTGCATCACTGAACTGCTCCTTTAATCCTTCTTCAATCTGACGGCAAACATTATTGTAGCTGATGTCTGACCCCTGGTCTGCAATCTGACCCCCATGTATCTTAAACTCCCGGCGATGGAGATAAGAAAGGTCCCTTAAGGAGACCACTTTGTCAGGTGTTGTCCCAGCTACAGGTTTGGTGTGTGCAAAGTCTCTATATTGTGGGATGGACTGCGGTCTTACTGGTAAGTGAGATGTAGAATGCAGAGTGGATGTGGGTATGTTCTGCATGATCTTCTTACCAAGTTCCTCATAAGTGGTTAGCATTTTGTGTATTTCTGTCTCATGTGTGCATGTCACTGTGGTGGCTGAATGGTGATTAGCACTGTCAACTTCTCTTGCATCATTAACAATGATATCAATAGCATCACCATTAGTTTGAGTCTCTTCACCACTTACATTAGCAACTTGTGAGTTTATGTCATCACCTTTTGCATGCATTTTGACATTTTCCTCAGACACACAACCCCTCATGGTCACATCAACTACATCTCTCAAATCTAACAAATGAGCCATACCTTCATCCTCAGACTCTAGTAGAGTATTACTGCACATGAAACTGTTGATGTACTCAAAACAATCATCCTCACGCCCCGACTCAAGTTGAGATTGGTTCATCTCAGGTACTGCCCTCAGCGACTTTGCAATCTGGAACAGCTGATCTGCAGAAAGAGTGAACAGGTCTTTCTTGATGGCCCACACCAAGCGTTTCCTCTCACTGTCTGCCATGGCTGCTTCCCTATTCCTCGTCCTTGGTCACGCAGTCCGATAACCGTACTCTGTCTTTGTTGTTGATGGGCTGTTATTTTCCTGAGGCACAGTCTTGACTCTTCATCAGATGTAGAGGCAGGTAGGGTTGATTGGCCACATCAGGTCCTCGGTGTCGATATCACTGGATCAGCTTCCGTTTTGGCAGAGGAAGTGACCCCGGACGAGCCCCCAGAAAAACTGTAACGGGTACCGGTTCACAGCGCCCGTGAGCAGCTTTACCGATAGCTGGAATAATGGAAAACAATAAGATGACACAGGAGATGCGGTTTGTCGTCTCTGATTCCTCCTCAGCTATATTTATTAACACATCACATATCATTAACTGTTAACACTGTCCATTTTAAATCAGCATCATCTTGCTGTACACACATATGTATAATGTCTCCTTAGACATGTTTCAGTGTCCATAAATCACACATATTCATCAGACATTAACTCTGTTACAATATCTCCTTTATGTCTCTTTCTCATATCACAGATTAACACTGGTTAGTACTGTATTTTAAATGTACCTTTAGAAAAATACCATGAGGTATTAATGGACTCCATATTAAACAGTAGTAAGTAAATAAACACAAACTTTTAAACATATTGATTAATTTATACATTTTACTCTTCTCAGTTTTAATCTACCTTTTAACTAGCACAGAGATATAAACATCAAATACATAGAGAAACTTGCCACTTAATACATGAAACAATGAGAATGAAAGTGCATCAGCTCACACAGGCTTTCAGTAGTTAGCTGCCTGCTAGCAAAATGGCCGCACTGCTGTCACTTTCACTCTCGGTGACGATCGATCTCATAAACAAAGGATAACGCATCTTACCGCTCATTAACACCATCGTTCTGAATTCGACTTTGTCTACAAACATTAACTAGCAGTTACACCCATTTTCCTTACAGTTTCAAACACAACATACCTGGAATAATGGAAAACAATAAGATGACACAGGAGAAGCGGTTTGTCGTCTCTGATTCCTCCTCAGCTATGAGGGGAATGCACGAGCGGCAGGCACACCACCATCTCACAGTGCCTCCTACTGGTGGGAGCGGAGTAACTGCATACACACTCAATATTTAACACAGTGTGTGAACCTAAAATTGACCCATATAAATACAAACAAAATATATCTGAAACACAGCACTATACACCTTATTCAAATGCTTATTTCGAATTACATCCACATGTGAACACACACTTGTGGGCTTCACAATGGCATTAAGTAGCAAAAGTGGGGGAAAGACAATGTTGGTAACTGATAACACCCCTAGTGCCCCCCTAGTACCCCCCCCCCCCCCCAACCCTGAACTGAATAAGTGGAAGAAGGTGGATAGATGTCAAATTAGTGGTTTCCCAATGAATTTTTTTCAGTAAGTCTGTGATTTTTTTTTTAAAAACATAGAGCGCTTTACCCTAATACAGTTTTCAGCTATGGTACCCAACTCTGGATGCATCAGCAACAAAGGTTATAAAAAGATGCTTCCTGGCAGCGTCATAATTTCATGTAATGTGTTCCAAAAGGTGATCCAAATGCCCATTAATAGCTGTGTGGCACTTACTTTTTGGTAATTTGATTACATGCAAAATGTAAACTAAAGCAGGAGGCTTAAATGGATCTAAATTATGCCAACCCAACAGTTACTATAGCCCTGATGTTGGGTTGGTTTCATCTATAAAAATACTTTATATTATTTGCACACTTTTTCTATTTAAAATACGATGATCTGAGTTTCGACTATTAACTGTATCTATCAGGTGAAAGTAGTTGCGTAAAAAGCTTAATACTTGAGTTAGGAAGTAGAAACCGGAGCATAAAACTGGAGCGCTCCGGTAAAATAAAAGCACCTGCAATTTGTACTTGAAAACAGTCCTTGAGTAAATGTAGCTACATTCCAGCAGAATGTGAAGAACCAAAACTCAATTTTTACTTTAGTGCGAGCTGATATGAAATCATTAAGGGTATACCATTGTGCTAATGTGCTTTCCATTATTATTATTATTATTATTATTATCATTACATACTTAAATAAATAATTAAGGTATAAGACTTGGCAATGTGGATGTCTGTTTATCTTAGATGAAGCCTCTGGTGACAGTGTTGTGACTGGCAGCTTGTTGGATAGTGTCCCTTAATCATGGTTAATGAACTGTGAGATGGTGATCAGTGCACAGTTGCATAAAATGTATCATTTCACCTAAATTGGGTCCCTCTCATGAGTGTTTTGTTTTCCTCTCCTCAGGGATTCTTTGATGGATGATGCACACAGTTTCACACACAAAATTATTATTTTTATTCTACATATTATCTTTCAAGGTGATTTTGGCTGTAAGATTTAATCAGAGTTTCTATGGAAACTGCTCCTGATTCCAAAAGATTTCCAGCCACTTAATAACTCATTTTTAACATGCGCATGAGTTGTTTGACTGATTAGCTGAAAAAAGATTCCACTCTATTACAGCTTTAGTTAATTAATTAACTTCATATAAGGGCAATTAATGGAGGATATTACACTCTTTTGTAAAGGCAATTCTAGTTTAAACTCAGGTAATGAGTTTGTGGACCTCTGCCACCAGCTGTTGGTCTCCAGTCTACAAAAGAGTTTCGTAAGACTTCCCAAGGTAATCCGACTTAGTTAAAATGCTGGAGACTTTGATTATGAAGAACAAAAAGGAAAAGGGACAGGTGGGGGGGCAGCATTGTTTCATGGTTCCCCTTCAATTAGATTTAGCTGTAATTGAACCCCTGGGGAAGCACTGATCGTCACAATAAAGTGCGGCATTACCTCAAACCGGATTTAGTGGCAACACGATCCTCCGCCGCTCTAGGTGAGACATTTAATTAAGTCCCATTGCTTTTGCAGAGCAGCCATATAACTGAATTAACAGTGCAGAGACCCACCAGGCATGCATTCACTCACTTTATACGGCATCTTCTTTTAAATTACTACTTTTCTGTCCCGCTTTAACAACAAAAGGATTTCAAGGCGTCTTTGTTTGACAGAACGGCAAAAGCACAGCAACACTGAAACTTAAAATACAAAAGAAAAAAAAAAGAAACACAAATATAAACTGTTATTTTTCATGAACACATAAACTCCTTGTGTGTCAGAATGTCTGCCACTGTGGTTTTTGCACCACTTGCAATCATCCAAGTGAGTCTGCACCTTTTCTCCAGTGTCTCTCCTTATTGATGTTTGCTGAGATTTAGTCGTGCAGTAATGTAGGCCAGCTTTGATTTGGTTGGTGGCTTTGGTCTTCATTTGTACCTGTGTGCACATTAGAGGCAAGCAAATCAGGGCATGCTTGATAGCACCCCTAGCTTCCCTCTCCTCATTACTGTCAGACAAATAAATGCTGCACATCTCCCTGGACCATTGGCTGGGGAGATGGACCCCAGGACTTCAGTTTATGGGAATCTCACTGTGATCTGGGCATTTACAGATAGATACCCAACTCACCACACACACTCAGTCACGGAGAGTCAAGGAGATGAGAGGAACTGACAAATATGAAAGCAAGGGTTCAGCAGTAGTATAGCATGAAGACAGAAATTCACAGAATCTGTAAAGCAACGTCACTTTCCTAAGCCTGTGTTGAATGAACTCTTATCTAATCTTATAACAGTTGTCCAGCAGTGCAATGAGCATAACGATGCGTTCTTTACGTCAGGGTCATGGTCCAAGAGATTTTTGATAGGTCACTTTTGCCATTTTAACAGCTTTATCATCGTCTTTCAGCTGCTCCCTTTAGTTGTTGCCACAGTGGATCGTCTGCCTCCATCTCACCCTATTCCCAGCATCCTCTTCTGTCACACCAACCCTCTGCATGTCCTTCTTCACAATATCCAGAAACCTTCTTTGTGGGATTCCTCTTCTTCATCATCCTTTGTCCAGTATATCCCTCCCTCTGTGCATGTCCAAACCATCTCAGCCTTGCCTCTCTAACGCTGTCTCCAAACTGCTCCACCAGAGCTGATATACTCATTTCTAGTCCCGTTCAACCTGGTTACTATATTTCATTCATCAAAAGCATGGATTTTTGATTTTAGAGGGTGATTTATTGTTTTCATGTTCAGCTACCGCGCTGCTCTTCTCCAAACTAAAACTCTTGTAGTCAAATGGTCAGTGCTTGGCTGCAGGTTTGCTCTGCTCATGCTCGAAACTGCACTTCTGCACTCATATATTTGGTCAAAGTCTGACTTGTATTTAGACTGCTTCTGCACTCTCACAGATCCTTTGCTGCTGGGTTGCTATGCTTGGATGATTGTGTCACACCCCCATCAAAATTCCCCAAACCAATACAGTGCAAGATATGGTGTTGGTCAGTGAACTCATCTTTGCCTCATTGTAGGCGTATTTGTTCATGTTCTTAGAGTGCTCATTACAGATGCCTGTTGAGCTGCTGTGGTGAAAAGTTGGTAGATGCTAAATTGGATCAGCTGGAGGCATGCTCCAGTCTACTGTGATTAGTTGTTTTACTACATGATTATATATTTTTTGTTTCCCATAAGGCAACTGATGATTTTCTGGGAATCTGAAAATGTTACATAGTAAATATGTCAGTGTATTCCCAACTTTGTAATAATTTATACTGAGGAAGGAGGGATCACATGGGTCACTCTGAGGATGGGTCTCTTGGAGGTCACTTGCAACCTTAACATACCTTCACTCTAGAAAGACGTGCACGTGAAGAATATGCAGTGCACGTGAACAGCTTGTTTGTTTTATATTAATGCCCCCCGTTGTAAGAACAGTTTCTTTACATCTGTGTCAACCAAGAAAAAGAGACCCAAACTGAAACACGACTATTTTTTGTATTACTCTTTTTTTTTAACCTTTATGTTTTTTGTTTCTTTGATTATACTGTTAACACATTTGTACCACATGTACTATCTGTAGATCCATACACAACAAGGTCAAAAGAAAAGCTTTCTTCTCTTTCTACTTTTGAATATATACACACTTCATTTATACACATACACGCACATACAATATTCATTTCAGTCTGCCACTAGACAACATCTGTCAGAGTAGCCCTCAGGCTTATGCTGCCTGAGTGTGTAGGGTCAATAGATCTAAACTGACCCAAATCTCGCAGGGCAGCCTAGGCACACTGCAGCAAGGGGGAGATAGAGAGGAGTCAGAAATGAGATTATTCTTTTTTTTCCTTTTTTTTTTTTCAGGCAAGTGTGCCTCTTGCTCACTCACCTGTCACACAGAGATAGACAGATGAGGCATAAGAAGTTAATGTCAGTGAAGACAGAGACAGTCAGCCATGGAAGTAATGCATGTGTGTGCATTCAAATGCAAACAAGCAGACAGAACACTCGACTATAGACACTTTGACATACATTGTCGAACAGCTGTTTAACTTTCTGTTTCATCCAGGCACACAGAATACCCATCTAAATCTAAAATTTCCATTAAGACACTTTTACTGGCCCAGTAATCTTCAGAAAAAAACGTCGTGCAAGGCCAGCTGGCGAGAGGCTTTGTGGCCACTGAGTCTCACTTTCAATCCCCTTTTAGGGAAGCCAAAGCTCCAGAGATCGCCTAACCACTGGGCAAATCTGGCTAGTTCCATCCAAACACGACCTTTTGTGCCCCATTCCGGATTACCTGCTGAGTCCCATAAGTACCAAATGTCTCTTCTCTAAAGATTTAACAAGACCCGGGGGGAAACATCTAATTTGCTGGCTGTGTATTCAGCGGAGTTTCTACTGCCATAATCCGTGGTCAGCACTGCTGGATCCAACTAATCTAGAGCGCCATTGTATTTGGACTCTGTTCTGGTCTGAAGTCAGTCCTTGAGGCGTGCCCACACGTTGTAAAGAGAAAAAACATAATGAAGATTATTATATCAGTATTTGCTGTTTAGGTCATGGGAATTGCCTGTAAATGACCCATTAGGCTTCACACAGGGGAAAAGGAGCCAGTCTTATTCTTCCTCAGCTTTCTTCTGGCATGTTTTCTACAGCCAACTGAAACAACATCTACACAGAGGAACCAAAGGATTCTTGTTCAAAGCTATACATCTATTGATTTTTGGCCACCAGAAGGCAGAAGATGTCCAAAACAAGTTGATAGATGGAGGCTAACATGATACCAAGCAACTAGGTGCTTAGACACTGTGCCAACACAGAGCAACATATCCCACTGGAGTTCTGTTTTTGGCCATCTGACAATGCAAG
Organism: Archocentrus centrarchus; assembly: GCF_007364275.1. NCBI lineage: Eukaryota > Metazoa > Chordata > Actinopteri > Cichliformes > Cichlidae > Archocentrus > Archocentrus centrarchus. Next base: position 21,631,811 of record NC_044363.1, read on the forward strand.
TCTAATATTTGTCTTCTTTATATATTTTTTGAACTCAATAAACTAATGATAGAAAATGTCCTTTTTAGCTACTACACGTTAGACTTTCTTAAACAGCTAGACGCCTTTTTTTTTTTGGCTGTTTATTGCCTGGCAGGTAGTATTTAAGGGTTTATGCTGTGGTTGTTTGTGTGGTTGTGGTCTTTCCACACAGTTTCTGATGAAAATGCCTTGCTAAATGATACATTAGACAAAAATGTACAGCTTTTTTGAGGAAATTAAGAGTACTTTAGATTTGATTTTGACTCCATCCATAGAATTGCTAATGAAGTTAGCATAAATAGTTCTCATGAAAAATTATTTCAAAATAAATTATTATTTATTTTTAATATTTTTTATATAGAGTGTATTGACATATCTGTAGTTTGCACCAGGGGCCCTATGATGTGCATATTTAATTGACTTTTGTAGCTCAATGTACTGATTTTTTTTTTTATATATTACACCTATTTTTTTTTTTTTTTTACATAGAGCTATTTATGCCATGTTATATTTGAATAAAAATACTCGGATCATCTTTGTATGTGGACAAAACACATCATCACTGTTGTTAATGGTGTTGTATTAATGATTTTTGCTACTTGAGTCCATCAGTAATTTAGGTCTGGATGGTGCTTTATTGCAGGTTACACCAACATGTGTATGCTATATTCAATGCTTTATAAATGCAATTGTCAGTGTGGAGTTCTTATTAATAACTGCTGCAGATATATCTTCCCAAAAAAAAGAGAGCGGGCTCAAATGACCTGTACTGATCTGTACTGAAGAGCCAGGCAATAATTCTCTGGTTAATTGTAACAAGCAAAAACCCTTTCAGATAACAGCAATGGTTTCTCCATGTGGATCAGAACAGATAAATGATGATGGTGATATGACAAATGATTAATAGAGATTTAAGGATGTTCTCTAAAACAGCACACGCAGTCCTCCGGTGGATGCTATCAACTTCTAAAGCACTCTCTGACAGATAATGGCAGTCCAAGCAGGCTTTTTAATGATAATCAAATGGTTTCCTGTCAAAACCTGGGTCCCAGCATTTGGAGTAGGAACTATGTTATTACCCTTATTGACATTCACGGCATTCATTCCACAGTTTCAAGAAAGGCTGCAGCAATTGCCCTTGAGTATAATACTTGAATAAAATTTATACAACTTCCTGCGATTAAGATATCTTCCCATTGGATATATGAGATGTTATCTCTCTATAATAGATGTATTATTTATGACCAGCCATGCTTTAAAGTCAGCCATAAACAAGTGACTGAACACAGGAAACAAAGACTTAAAAGGAAACAGACGGTCTTGGCTGAGTTGCATTAAGACATGTCAAGATGCCCTCTGTGCCACTGTGGAGTCTATAAAGGGCTGATTAATCACTTAATAGCACACCATTGGATTAAATCATCTTCTTTGTTTCAGACAGTTAAAGCATGAGAAAAAGATTTTTTTGGGGGGGACTATGGGGGGACCTTAGACTATGCTTCTTTGGTCTAAAAAAAAAATCCCCAAATATTTCATATGGGTAACGCACTGTTGTCATATCGGCCCTGCATTGCATGGTCATGTGTGTCAAGATAATGCAAATGCTAATCACAACCTACACTGATTGTTATTTTCAATTTGCCATTTTTCATTTCCTCAGATGTAAGAAGTAATTGGAATTTCTTTTCAGTTACTAATAGCTTGCCCACAGGTTAAAATCTCCAAAAAAAAAAAAAGGGAGAGAGGAAAAAAATGTGATCAAGACGTATGATTCACTGGAAGCATTCTCAAGAGGTTTTAAAAGAATTCACGTGTATGAGTGCGTGTCCTCACACGCCATCACATTTGCACTGTGCTCGATGTAAGAGATTTGTGTCCGCACAAATGAGTAATTCCTGATCTCAGATAATTTAAACCCAAGTTACCACTGCTGCATTCAATCTGGACTGAGCGTTAGCTGCAGGCTGGAAGCTTTTTTGATTGTTGAGGCACATGCAGCTGTTGAATCCATTACTTTTATTCCATTCATTTTATTTAAATAGTACCAAACCATGTCATCTCAAGGCACTTTGCACACTACAGGACTATGTGAGAGAGAAGTCACAGACAATGCCAGGCAGTACTGGCAAATAAAAGCCCCGAGTGAAAGAGAAGAGGGGAGGAGAGGTGCTCAGTGCTATACAAGAGGCTCCCCAGCCACCTGAGCCTATATAAGAATAACTAAGGGATGGTTGAGGGTTATCAGAGCCAGCCTTAACTATAAGGAAACTCTAAAGAATATTTTAAAATGTACAGAAGAGTTTTTACCTATACAAAAACAAACTGGAAGCTAGATTCACAGGAGGAGACCAGATATCTAACGGCTTTAGAAGAGCTTCTGTTAAATAGTTATGTTCAGGGATGGTAGTTCACTTGAGCTAAGGATTAAAGAGGTAGTGGTGAAGCTTCTGAGATAGCAGATTCTACTTACTTTAGCCTTTCCTCATTCACTAAATGGTATAAAGAAAATGTCATAAAATACTGATGATATATATATATACATATACATACATACATTTGTATGTATGTGTGTGTGTGTATGTGTGTTAGTACATGAAAGGTTACCCTCATTTTAGCATCTGCTCTCTTTCCTTTTTTTAATATCACTATTCAAGTCACTGTCGGCTTGTAACAGGTGATGATTAGATCCCTTCCGAGCCCTCCCAGGTTTGTCAGGCCAAAAGGGTTCACCTAATTCCTTTTGGCATTCATTCCACTTAGTCTCCACTCTTTGCTTGCAACTCTTGCTCTCTCTTTCTCACTCATAGGGGAGTTGTCAGACAAGGATAACGCCTCGCTGTGAAGAGAGAGAGGGGAGTGAGTGGGAGTGAGTGAGAGTGAGTGAGAGATGGAGGTGGCTGCTGGGATAAAGGGAAAACACACTGAGGAGACAATTTACTTAATAACAGTTTTTTTTTTTTAATATAGATTTATTTTTTTTCTAATGCCTTTTGAAAAAAAATTGCTGCAGGTTTTACTGTTTAAGATAGCTGCTGTTCTTAAATCTTATAATCAAAGGTCTTTAAATTGAAAGGTATGATCTCCATCTGGAGGTGATACTGTTGGCAAATGCAGGGCCAGGCAGAGCTGGAATAATGTGGGTTTGTTGTCAGCAGTTCAAATTTTTAATTTGAAGCATTTTAGACACACACACTATTATTCACCACAACACTACAGTGAAGCAGACGGAAATGATCCCTACATGTGGATTGGTGAAGCACGCGTACACACACACACACACACACACACACACACACACACACACACACACACACACACACACACACACACTACTTTGCACTTCACAAATAGCATCTAAAAGAGAAAACTGTTTTTTTTCTTGTTTTGCTGGAATAATCCTTGTGATTCTAGAATAGAATAATTTTTTTTAGATAAAATAATATGAATGTATATGCAGCTGTTTATCAGTGAATAGTGTAACTGTGATCTTTGATCTTAAAATGGACAAATGAGCATTAGTGCTAACCCAGCTGAAGGACCAGTGAGATCATAACATGGCAAAGGCATCTGTCGTCCATGTGTCTGCCCACAATTGACAAGAATCGCCACTGATCATATTTTAGTTAGACTCATATTCAGTGACCACCTATTGGTTCTTCACCCAAATAACGTTCAAGGTCAAGGTCACATTTGTCCTTTTATAGGCACTTCATGGGCATTTTGACAGTATAACCTTAAAGTACACTGCTTACAGTTTGACCAGGATGATGTTGATAAATTTGCCATGTGCAGAAGAATTTAACAATTTCATGAAATATCAAATGATGTGATAGCTTAAAAATTTCATTTTGAGCTATCAATGCATGTTGCATACCACTTATATCCTGTTAGACACTGATCATCATAGTTGTCCTAGTTGTCCTATTTGTTGAGTGCCACATTAGGAAAGTGTGGTTGGGGCCTTCTTATCACAATTAGGCTAACATCAGTAATGGAGTCATGCTGATGGATGCACATATTTTCATGCTTTTTGTGTCCATGGTTACCGCTGACCATGTGGTCATAATACTCCTGAACCCAAACACTTTCAATTGGTGGCGAATGAGATTGATTTGTCCTGGATATGACTGACTGTGAGTCTCCTTGACTTCTCAGTGGATTTCAATTCTCATTAGTTTGTGCAATACAGGCAGCCAATAACAAGAAAATCTATCACTTTACTTGTGTACTTCACACATTATACTAACCTGTGAATCCTGATGAATCATGAGGCGGGTGAGCTACTATGTCATGGACATTCTGGTTTTAAGTGTATGTCTCTGTTGCTGCAGCGTGATGGGTTGAGATCATATAGCCTCAATTGTACTTTCCACGTCAGCGATTCCGCCAGAATCCACTTTGGGTCTGAGTGATGTAAATTTCATCATCTGATGGTGAGCATGAGTGTTGCTTTACATTACAATGCACCAACTACGCAGGCGCCCTAGGCATCAGACTTCAAGTGAACTTCTAAGAAATATAACTGGAATGATAACGCAGCCACATCCATACTCTTGTGACACTGCTGTTTTACAACATACCGAATAAACTGACAACATTATCAGTTTGTTCATTCAAATGGGTGCAATGATACATTATGGGCTGCACATTAAACCATAGCATGGACATGATCAGATGTTCAAATTTACCTCACAGAGATAACTTGGGCTTTGCTGTGATTTGTGTAAAGCAGGGATCCTCTGACACATCATTAAGATAAGCAAAGACCATCTGGTGGCCTAGTGCTTAAGATGCATGACATATAACTGCAATGGCCTGCTTTGATTTTGGCTGGAGACCTTGGTTACATCCCTCCCTCTCCCGACATTCCCTGTCTTTATATTCATTATAAGCTCTCTATTAAAGGCAAAGTCCTAAAGGATTTTTTTTTCCACCCACTAAATAAACAACACACATTTTAGCATGATTTCCAAGTCAACGAAAAACTGTTTGCACCATGTATCAAATTATATGCTCTAGTTGCAGTTGTAGCCCAGCCCTATGGAAACATGCCAACAAAATGGGGGAAATCGAAGCCCTGCAGCAAGGGTGTCATGTTCACAAGTATTGCTAATACTAACACAGCTTAGTATTTCTAAGATGAGTATAACGTAACGACAACATGACACGGTGGTTCAATTCAGAAATGTAAAGATAAAAATATCATTTGCTTTTTTTTTTTTTGTTTGTGTTTAGACAATTTTCATATTTATTCCAAACAGGGTCTTATTTTGACGTAGAATGTAATTCCAGCCTAACGGCTTATATTCCAAACAAAGGTTGCCAGGAATATACCAACGCATAAGATAATGCAAGAGCAGTATAAATGTTATAATGTGATCAAATGAGATGCTACATCCACTTATCATAACACTTACCCCTTGGCTGCCCACTCACACAACCCCTATGGGCATTGTCAGTGTATCTGTCACCAGTTGTAAACCCCCTAAATGTGTGTGCCTGCTTTCTCTCATGCACGCACACACACACACACACTATGGATGGCAGGGAGAATGCGGGGACAGTCATCCTGTCCGCCATCACTGCAGGGCTTCTGGAAGAGTGGACACCAATTACAGCCAACCAGACTGAGCCAAACGCTGCTTTAGTCCACCAACCGCTCCTCCATCCGGCCACTGCAACCCCCGACACCCCTTTCTCTCTGCCTGGCTCTGTTGCATTCCCTTTGGTCATAGCTGTACGATGGCCAGCCATGTGTTACAAATGGGATAAACTGCAGCGGTTGGGTGATGTGCATGTGGGTGGATGTGAGTGGGTAGCCATGGCAGACAGCGGCCCGGGCAGGAGAGAGAGGGAAGGTTGGGGTTGAGGGTGTGAGAGGAAAATGGGTACAATTTTATGTGTGTACGTGTGTGTGTGTGTGTGTGTGTGTGTGTGTGTGTGTGTGTGAGAGACAGAGAGAGAGAGAGAGAGAGGCTCTGCACTGGCCTGCATGTGGAAGTCGACATTTGACAGCTTTGAAAATATGACATCAGTTATACCAGCCCTACCTACACAAGAACAGAAAGCAAAGCAAAACTCTAAAACTTTGGTCTCCAATGTACTTCAAGTGCTCATCAGCTGTGTTTGTTTATCCACAAGGTTTCATTTATTCCCGTGGTCCCGTACACTTGGCAGGTGGAGGGGTGAAATGACTCGTGCTGGTGAGCGGTGCTGTGCAGCACTGCCAGTCCCTGCCTTGGAAGCACATGGCAGATCGGCAGGCGCGCTGGGCCACCATATTGACCTGGCACTGACTGACACATGTCGGGAGAGGGAGGTGTGAGGAAGAGGGGAGAAGAGGTCACTGATACGCTCATCTGTGTCATCAAATGTTTCTCACCCCTCCTCCCTCCATCCCAACTCCATCAGACGGACAGGAAGCATCTGCTGCAATGTCCACTCCCAACCCAGACTCCGCAGCCACCACCTGAGGGCATGGCCAGCTTGAGTGCCTTCCATCCACAGTTGCACATACATAATGCTGCCTGTGCAAACCTGGAGAACAAACAGTACTGACCTAGTCACTGCTGTGCACACCCCCCCCCCCCCCCCCCCCCGGGCAGATTCATCTGCTGACAAACAAGCTTATGTACCATTAACCACACCTGACATTCAAATGATGGATGTACAAACAATTAAGGTTATGTATACTTTGTTAAAAATAAAACACCATCACCTCCACAAGACAGGAGCTCTGAGCTTACAGAAACTTCAGATGCCAAGTGCAGTCAGTGAAGCACAGGAGCTGCTTAATGAGATCTTGATCTGAATCCATTTGGCTCTTTCATCATTTTGTTGTGATTAACAATCCCTCCCCAAATACCTTCCCAGATTCATTTTGACTCCATCAAACAACTGGATTGAAATGGAGGTCCTGATTTTGGAATATGGTAGATGGGTGGGGGGGATTGATCTGCAATGCAGTGTTGACAGCTTGCTCAATTTTTAGAAAGAAAAAAAAATGTGGGTGCAGAGCTCTAATTAAGCCATTCATCAAGCTGTAGACAATATTCTGCAGGAGAATTGAGGGTAAAAAGGACCAATTGAAGCCACAATCATAATTTCCATACATGCTGTTTATGTCAGACAGCACTGCTGGGGAGAATAAACCACATCAGAACATCTTGTTTTTAGCTTTCACAGCAGTAAAGGTCCTCCACTAGCCATCTGAAATATACACTTATACTATTCACCCTTGTGGCTAACTGTGTCCTTATATCAACCACATCCACAGACATTTAGACTTGGCATTAAAATGACTGTTATCTTGCCGTGAGTGGGCAGGTAGCGGTTCAGCATCTCACTCAGTAACCATTTTGACAAGCCAAATAGGCCCTTAGTGGCTAAACATTTTAGGTTGTGAGGATCAAGACTGGATTATAGGTTCAGATGAGAGCTTCAAAGCTGCAAAAAGCGCAGAGGCATGCAAAGCAGGAGGAGTGGATGAGAAGAAAGTTTATTAAAAGCATTGATTTAATGACTTACTTTGAGGAACTTGTTTGTGGTTTTTTTTTTCTTCTTCTTCTTTAATCCAAGCTAGTGGCTGGCAGGCACTGTTGACCTGTTGATCCGGTTTGTGGGCTACAGATATATGTTGAGGAGCGACTGTAATGATGTTAATGATCTCCTGAGTTTTATTATAATTATAACCATCCTAATTATTTCATTATCATCTTAATGGATTGGTATGTAATTCTGTAGTAATGGCTCACTGACATGGATAGCACTATTAAGTAAAATATCTCTGTTGGACAGTTTTGCTGCTACACAGTTAGATACTGTGATGTGCATATTGCTGCAATGCCACTCAAATATGAGTATTTCAAGGAGTCTGTTATATAAGGGATCAGTTTTTGTCACCATGTCTGTCTTTTGCACAATTTATTATGATACATAGTGCACAGGAATGTACGCGAGGCATCTCATCTTTATTAACATAACTTTCCTTAAACAACATTTATTACCGTTTAGGCCTTCTACCGCCTCCCCCTTGTGCCTTCTCTCCTCATCCAAACTTGTTTCATATTTATGATGCTGATGATGACTTTTAGTGCTAATCTGTTATACTTCCCACAGTTTATGACTATGTGTTTTGCTGATGTAGGCGTCTGACAATTTATGAGGGGGCACAAATGACTCTTGAAGAAAGCAGCCACACACTGAGTTGACGCTTCCCAAAAATCTTTATTAGATGCAGGTGTGGCTTTGTGTCTTCTTTGGGTAGGATGAAATAATGCACTGCTCAAAAAAAATTAAAGGAGCACTTTTTAATCAGAGTACAGCATCAAGTCAATTAAACTTCTGGGATATTGATCTGGTCAGTTAAGTAGCAGAGGGAGTTATTAATCACTTTCAGTTACTCTGGTGTTAATGAAATTAACAACAGGTGGACTAGAGGGGCAACAATGAGACAACCCCCAAAACAGGAATGGTTTTATAGATGGAGGCCACTGACATTTTTTTCCTCCTCATATTTTCAGTTTCTTTCACTAGTTTTGCATTTGGCTAGGGTCACTACTGGTAGCTTGACGTGATACCTGGACCCTACAGAGGTTGCACAGGTAGTCCAACTCCTCTAGGATGGCACATCAAAAAAAAAAAAAAAAAAAAAGGATGGCACATCAATACGTGCCATTGCCAAAAGGTTTGCTGTGTCTCCCAGCACAGTCTCAAGAACATGGAGGAGGTTCCAGTAGACAGGCAGTTACTCTAGGAGAGCTGGGCAAGGTCATAGAAGGTCCTTAACCCATCAGCAGGACCGGTATCTGCTCCACTGTGCAAGGAGGAACAGGATGAGGACTGCCAGAGCCCTACAAAATGACCTCCAGCAGGCCACTGGTTTGAATGTCTCTGACCAAGCAATCAGAAACAGACTTCATGGGGGTGACATGAGAGCCCAGTTTCTTCTAGCCAGCCCTGTGCTCACTGTCCAGCACTGTGGGGCCCTACTGGCATTTGCCATAGAATACCAGAATTGGCAGGTCCAACACTGGTGGCCTGTGTTTTCACTCTGAGCACACATGACAGACATGAAAGGTTCTGGGGAAGCCATGGAGAATGTTTGCTGCCTGTAACATCATTTAGCATGACCAGTTTGGTGGTGGGTCAGTGATGGTCTTGGAGGCATTTCCACAGAGGGATGCACAGACCTCTACAGGCTATGCAACGGCACCCTGATTGCCATTAGGTATCAGGATGGAATCCTTGGACCTACTGTCAGACCCTATGCTGGTGCAATGGGTCCTGGGTTCCTCTGGGAGATTATGCTTCTGTCCATCAGATGCTGCCAGTGTCATGTGTGAGTGGTGTGGCGAGCAGGGTGGACCCAAACGCAGAACTCCAAACAGGACTGAATGTAGGTGATGATTTTAATTACAGAAAATAATCCAAAATATACAAAACTGAGGTTGGTGACGAGGCAGCAAAACAGGAATAGAACCACACCTTCATGAGGGAGGACGCGACAAGGAACAGAGGGAAACGCAGACAATAAATACACCGGGAATGACGGGGGAAAACAGGAACTGCTGGGGAGAACAGGTGGACAAAATCATACTAATGAAACACAGGAAGCAAAACTCCACACAACACACAGGTAACGCAAGACTGTCAAAATAAAACAGGAAAGACCTAACAAGGTACACGCAGACTTAACACAGGGGGCTGGCACAGAGGAAAACTAAACATGGACCAAGGAACAGAGAAAAAGACAGAAACACAGACACAGGGGAGACAGGAAAAACGGGAACTAGAAAACCACAACTGATAAGGCCAGAACTAAAATGAATAAGGAAGACCAAAACAAAACTAGAAAATAACAAAACCCAGTGAAAACAGAACTAAACACAAAATGCTGAGCATATGGCCCAGAACCATGACAGCCAGGATGCCAGGAGCTCAGTGACGGCCTGGTCCAGATCTGGGAGGAGATCCCCAAGGACGCCATCCGTTATCTCATTAGGAGCATGACCCAACATTGTCAGGGATGCATATAACACATGGGAGCCATACAAACTACTGAGTACCATTCTGAGTTGTTGCAATTAAATTGATGGCCTGCTGCATCATTTTTTCACTTTGATATTTGGGGAGTCTTTGAATTCAGTCCTCTGTAGGTTGATAGTTTTCAGTGGCATCCTTTTGTTCCTAACCCAGTCCATATCAGTATAGACATCCCGCATGTTTTTTTTTTTTTTTTTCCATTGAAATCTGAAGTGTTTTCATAGCGTTCCTTTAATTTTTTCTGGAGCAGCACATTAATGCAAATAGCAGAACCGGTGTTGTATAGATCTGAATAGGGAAAGGGAACTGATGAAGCAAATTTACTAACATGTACCAAGATAAAATAGTTTAGATATAAAGAAAAATGTACTTTTGGTGAATTTATTATTAAAAAGGATTCTGTCTGACACAACTCTTGCTACAGGGTATCTGCTTGACTGACCAGTGTGATGGTTCTTGTTCTACCCCCAATCTCTTGATCAGATCGCAGCCCAGATGCTAGCCCTAGGCAAAGCCTACTGATGTGCAATGTTTTATTGAGATGTCTGCCAATGTACAGACCTATAATTGAAAGGTTTTATACTGAAGTTAGCAGAAAAGAATTGCATTCACACACACACACACACACGAAAAAAAAAAAAAAAGCTCAAGGTGTTACAAAAGCGGTACACAGCTCCTTGATTCTCTTCTTCCTTCATCTGGGGGATAAATTCCAAAACAAAACGCAGAGAAAATGCAAACAGGGGCTGTGGCTTGCATCAGAACTCATTTCCCATTTAGCTGTGAAATAGTGAGCCAAATCAGCCTTTACCCTAATTGGTAAATGACAAATTAGACTTTGCCAATACTTAATTGAAATGCTGGTCTAAATGCAGCCATGCTGTTGCAGTCATGCTGTTGTGAGAATAATTACCAAACTAGCCCACAAATATACTGGGGGGTGAGGGGGTCTGAATTATCATTTGTCTTCATTGCTGAAGTTGTAGGGATATTCCTCTTGGGGGTCAAATTAATTAATTATATTTGAACACTGATGAAATCCACTTGTATTTTGTTGTTGTCGTTGTTGTTCTTTTTTTTTTTTTCTTTTTAACTTAGTGTTTAACATTATCACTCTGGCCTAACAAAAAGTATATTTTGCAAAGGGAGCTCACAAGATTGTACCAATTTTATGATGTAGTGTAGTGAAATTGTGTTTAGAGATGCTTTAGTTCATCCATTTGTCAGGTACTACCCATCTTGTTGACAATACCACTTCTATTCACAACATAATTCCATCATTTCAGTACACAATGTATTTACAGTGGATTGCCCTGTCATGGGCTTGACCACAGTCTGACAGCTAAAACCAGAAAAAAAAAAGAAAGAAAAAGAGCCTGAAGCCAGTGCTTTAACATTAAAACATTGTTTCTGTCTGATAAAGCAAGACATGCACATAATCATTCTGCTGCTGTCAGTAGTATATAGTTTCTGCTCTGCGGAAACTTATATGTGACACACACACAGTCACACACTCACTCACACACAATTACTTCCTATTTCCCCTATGTCTGAATATAACTTTAAGGTCTGTGACATTGTTCCAAAGTTCCAAATGAAATTGAAATAGTCTCTTGTGCTCATAGATTATAGATGGTCTGAACTTTAAAAAAAGCATTTGTCTTTTATTTCTCTTTGTACTTCCTAGAACATATAATAAATCTCAAGATGATAAAACCTGGCATACTAATCTTGGTCTATTTCCATCTTCCACTTGAGAACTAAAAGGATTTTGAGCCACAGATAATGTTCCTTTCTATCTCCCCTGTTCATCCCTAACCTTTTGTGTTTCTCTTGGGTAGCTATTGTCTGGAATTTACACAGGCTATTTCAGGACAAAAAAAAGAAGCTGCCTCTAAGTGCAGCCCCATGCAATACTTGCAAAAAATTCTGCAAAGCAGAAATCCATTTTAAACTGTCTTGTGAATATTTTAGTTCTTCTTTTCTTTTTCTTTTTTTTTAATTTCTTGATTTTTCACTCCCAGCTTGTCATTTACCAATGCTTGGTCTGTACTCATTGTCATATCAACATACAAAGCGGTCTTTTAAGTGTAATTTTCTAACATGCATACCATGTTTCTGGATGAGAAACAACTGACAAAAGTCTGCTGAAGCAGACGGCTGGGATGGTGCCTGGAATGTTTAGACTTCCATCACTATTTTTAGACTTTCAGTTTACCTCAGCTTTCATTTTTCTGTTGTTGTGATGTTTGGTTCCAAATTAACAGAAAAAAAAAGGTTTCAGTTAAAATGCATCTTTTCCCAACTATAACCACTTGTCCCATCTGCAAGGAGGTTCTCTGCCATTTTCTTGTTCACCACTGTGACAGCACCCGCAGAGCACATTTGGCTGCAGTCCCATGGAGTCTAATTCCGAGGTTAAGGGACTTATTGGAGTCTATCAGACTGTCCTGCAGGTTGAAAACGTATCGCAAAGGGGTTCCTATTGGGTGAAAACATGACACAGACAGTTACTTACCAAGCATTGGTATGAGGCAAACTGGTTGTTCTGTCTTCTCCTGATTTGCAGCTTAATGTCCAGATCTTTCCACGACTGATTCCCACAACCATAACCATAACCATAACCACTGTTTCTGCTCTGGAACAAGTGGGAGTTCAATTTGTGATGTGCAACCATTTGGTAAACTAAATAATTTCAAATCAAACTCTATATCATGGAGGGGTTTCTGTGCAGAGAGCAACACATGAAAGCTACTTCAGGCAGGCAGTTGAGCTGCACGTGCCTCACTCTCCTCATATCATATACTATAACAAACACACCCTCCTTATGTGGCGGCCTATTTAAGCTGCAGAATTTGTCATCTCTCCCTCTGACATGTCAGCGCTGCTGCTGCTTCGCACCACTGCCTACTGTTTCAAGTAGCTGTTTACTTATCTTGCCCCAATTATATATGCAGCATATTTGCAGGGTATGATGAGCGTGGAGGCAAGAATCCAAACTCTAACTGTATTCTGCTGCTGTAATTAGTTCAAATTTATGTTATGGACTTTCATGGTGTGCACCATGTGACTTTTTTTTTTTTTTTCAAGATGAAGCTTGTTTGTACAGTAAGGGTCAAGGGATGCACTAATGTCTTCCCCATCATTTTTAGATCAATTGGCTTAACATCATGTCAGCTAATCTACACGAGCCAATTATATTTTCCAGTTTCACTCATTAGCTGTTCACAAGGACAGATATTTCAGCAAATCAAATGAAAAATAAAAATATAGATAGAAAAGAAAAACATTTTTGAAGCTTTTTTAATTTATTATTTTTTAATTTATTTTCCTTAAAGGATTTTACACATCCTTCCAGTAACAACAGTTTGAAAAACATCATGGTTTACGTTAAAATTACAAAAGAGTGACTATGGTCACATGTACAACATCATGCTGCTTCCTCCTTTCTTTGTCTGTGTTACTTGATTGAAAAATACTCTTATTCGGGGCAGTTTTGTGTACAGAGAGAGTAAAAGTTACAAATCTGCAGTCTGTCTGCAACTTAGGGTGCAGTAAGTGGAGCTCATACCAGCTTCAGTCTGATGATTCATAACTAACTCTCTATTATTAGTCCAGCTTCTCTTTGACACAGATGATATATGCTCTGTATCAGGGAGCTGCTATTGTTGGAGAGGACTTGATGTCTCTACAAGGGCCAGAGTGCTTTATGTGGTTGCTAGAGATACCCAAATGCATGCTTTAAACAGAGCGCATGTCTGATGATCAAACTACATTCCAAATCTGCTTTTGTTCAGCATTTTTCTGTCAGAACAGATGCTCTGTATCCAGCCATTTTTTTGTAAATTTACTAAGAATTACAATCTGATCAACATGCCTACTTCAAGCAGTGGTTGGCTGAGTATATGAAGCTGTAAAAAAGGGTAGATTTGTGCTTTCTTTTTTCATTAGTCATGCAATCATTTTGTGTATGTATACACTGTAAGAGTCTCATGGCAGTTCATGAAATACAAAATTTCTGAACCTAAGTTTTCACCCATTTTTCATGTTCATTTAGGGGAATTCTAGGAAGTTTCAAACCACTCCAAGTCTAATGAGGATCATCTTGAGCCATCTCTGGTGTTTAAAGGACACAACAGACACACACTATATGGAAGTATTCTCTCATCTGCCTTCACACTTATGTGAACTTGAGTGACCTCCCATTCTTAATACTTAGGGTTTAATATGATGTTGGCCCACTCTTTACAGCTATAACAGCTTCAGCTCTTCTGGGGAGCCTTTCCACAAGGTTTCAGAGTGTTTATGGGAATTTTTGATCATTCTTCCAGAAGCACATTTGTGAGGTCAGACACTGATGTTGGACAAGAAGGCCTGGCTCACAGTCTCAGCTCTTATTCATCCCAAAGGCGTTCTATCAGGTTGAGGTCAGGACTCTGTGCAGACCAGTCAAATTCTTCCACACCAAACTCACTCATCCATGTCTTTATGGATCTTGCTTTGTGCACAGCCTTTTTGGAACAGGAAGGGGTCATCCCCAAACTGTTCCCATAAAGCAGGGAGCATGAAATTGTTCAAAATGTTTTGGTATGCTGAAACATTAAGAGTTCCTTCCACTGGAACTAAGGGGCTGAGCCCAACTCCTGAAAAACAACCCCACATTATAATCCCCCCTCCATCAAACTTTACATGTGGCACAATGCAGTCAGACAAGTTTACCTGGCAACCACCAAACCCAGACTCATCCACTGGATTGCTAGACGGAGAAGCGTGATTCATCATTCCAAAAAACATGTCTCCACGGCTCCAGAGTCCAGTGGAGGTGTGCTGTACACCACTGCGTCTGATGCTTTGCATTGTACTTGGTGATGCAAGGCTTGGATGCAGCTGCACGGCCGTGGAAACCCATTCCATGAAGCTCTCTATGCTTCATTCTGAAGGCCACATGAAGTTTGGAGGTCTGTAGTCATTGACTCTGCAGAAAGTTGTTGACCTCTGTGCACTATGCATCATTTTTCATGGCCTACCACTTTGTGGCTGAGTTGCTGTCATTCCCAATCACTTCCACTTTGTTATAATACCACAAACAGTTGACTGAGTTGACTTAGTAGAGAGGAAATTTCACGACTGGACTTGTTGCACAGGTGGCGTCCTATCACGGAGCTTCTGAGAGTGACCCATTCTTTCACAAATGTTTGTAGAAGCAATCTGGGGAACTGTTGTTTGTTTTTATGCTGAACTATGAACATTAACCACTACTTTAAATTACTTTCGGTATAATTATTTCTTCATTCCTGTAATATATTTTAAGTTACTCACCACTTAAAATTCCTTACCATATAATTATTTCCTGTAAAACACCTGAAAATTACTTACAGTAATTACTTAAATGTACTTACAGTATAATTATTTCTTATTTCTTGTAAATAACCCAGTTATTCACTACTGCTTACAGCATTTTTTATGTCTTGTAAAAATTTGAATTGTTACCCTCGTATTCGAGTGTATTTACCAACAATTTGGTCCATTTAACCATATAAAATGAGCAGGCAAAACAAATGCACATGGAGAAATCACCCTCTTTCATTAATGCCTCCATGTTATTTCAATTTCCTCCTGTAAAGAGGTCATATAGGAATAATTATTGGGGCAAATAATTCTGCCGATCTACAAGGAAATAATTGGCTTTTAGCTGCAAAGAGAGATTTCCTTGGCTGCCTGAACACAGAGACAGCTCTGGAGTCGCTTGGCGTGTGTACAACATTAGCAGGGGACCAGCAGTGTGCAGAGGCCCCAATGACGGGGAGAAATAATTATGAACGGAAGCAATGTTCAAGCCAAGAAGCCAATTTGTAAATGTCTCTTGGTTACTGCTGCTGTTGTGTGTGTCTCTTCGCTCTTGTGAGTATGTCTGTTTATATTTAAATGCATTTTGTGTGGCATTGCACACAAAATGCGTGTGTGTGTGTGTGTGTGTGTGTGTGTGTGTGTGTGTGTGTGTGTGTGTGTGTGTGTGTGTGTGTGTGTGTGTGTGTTTTGAAATGCTGGCTGAGTGTTTATTAGTGCCCATTGTCTTGACCACTTGTCATCCCTTTTTTGAGACCTGTAGTTGCTGAGTTTGAGCCTTAGACTATATATACTATAAACACTGAGCGCACCATGCTGAACCTTACACAGCAAACATTTACCAGACAAAAACAGCTTCTATATCAGGACAATTTAATAAAAGAGTGAAATCCTCTGTGGGTGAATGCTGTTTTCTGTTGGCTATCTGATGCTCAGTAACTGCGGCTGAGCCAGAATTTTAGGTAAACATTAAAAGTATTTTCAGTAAGCAATATGGCATTTTAATGTAAACCACTATAGACATTTCACTAACATGCCAGTTAACCATTAGGTGCTGCTAAATAAGTGATATAATTACATTTAAAGTGGTATTGAGCTATGGTGGAAAAGCACTGTGAGTAACTCCACTTGCATCTGTATGTCTCGCTCTCTCTCCCTCTCTCTCTCTTTCTGCCTCAGGGCCTGCCTTGCCAAACTTGGTGGTGTCACCTGATATGGCAGACGGTGCCCCCTCCCCGTCCCCACACCTGTCAGTCCTGCCACAGTGTCCTTTCCCGCTGGTCATCGGCACCATTAGGGGGTCTCTTCTCTGACAAGAAGCCTGCATGGAGGTGAACATCCCTCAAACCTTCTCTGCAAGAGATCACACACTGATACCACCTTCCAGGGTGTGCTGAGTATTTTAAAATGAGAAAAAGGAGCTTGCCTTTTTATCTAGTGATTTTGCACTATGGTGTCTCAAAAGAGAGACATTTCTGTAAGGATCTGCTAAAAATATCGTATATTTTATGGCGGAAGGGGATGGGGGGTGGGGTGCGAGGGTTGGGGGGCTGGGGAGAAAATGAATATGTATGTGCATATTTATCCGGAAAATGATTACTTGCTGAAGCATTCATTAATCGGTTTTCATAATTCATTCTCTGCATATTCTCCTTTTTATTGAATTTAAACAAACCCATTAACGGGGATTAACTTCCCTGAATGAGACTTTGGTTCTCTTCCCAATTGCTTCCAAAAAGGGCCCCTTGTTCCGTCAAGTGGAATTACTTGCAAGCGTCTGCAATCTCCTCGGAAAAGAATTATAGAACACAAGGGTGTGCTACACCGTCCCTCCTTCCCATTTTTGCCACTCTCCCTAAAGTCAATTTATAATCACTTTTCAAAGGATATTTCCCCTCATTGTTCATTTTTTTTTCAGCTGGGGTGTGTGTGTGTGTGTGTGGAAAATGTTTCTGCAGTAATGAGAGCATTATTGCGTGTTGTTTTTAATAACTGGTAATTTGTGTTTGACCATCATCACCATCTCTCCCATGGTTGTTGTCAAGTTATTTTCATGGCCTTTGTTGCTGCTTATTACATGGCACTAATTATAGCCTGAAGAGAATTGCTTTTCTGGACCCTGACCTCGTCCATCTACTTAAGGCCACAGAGAGGATAAAAAAACAAAAAACAGTATGAAATGAATGAAAGAACCAAAGGAGGGTATGGGGAGCTTTGTAGCTGATTATCCATAAGGCATACATTAATGATAATTGGATGAGAGGATATGAGTGGAGCTGTGAGCAAGAAATGCACTCCCTTTTTTTTCTGCAATATAGTCAAAGTTCTGTTCACTACTGCTCTTCTTCCTCCAAAGAATTAAGGAGAGCCAACAAAGTCTGCCATTAAGTCTGGGCACAGGATCCCACTGCCTTGGGGGGGCATCATAGTGTATCCCACTGTGTAATGCTCCAGATCTGTAAGTACAGCATATATTGCATATTACAGTATGCTGAACAGTTCACTTCAAATTATATATATATATATATATATATATATATATATATATATATATATATATATATATATATATATATATATATATATATATATATATAAAAATCGTAAATACACAATATAAAATCGTATTTTGTGTATTCGTCCAGAACGCCAAAGAAAACGCTCTGCCATCCAAGAAAGGATGCAACCACAAAGGGTAAACATGGCTGCCAGCATTATTGTTCAGGGGATAAGCCTCCCAAGCAGGTGTGTCCCGAGTCACAAAGCTCACATGAGCACACCAGTGAAGCAGCTCTGTGGCCGCACTAAACCAATGCCTGCTCACATGTGCAAAAAAGCAAACTCAAAGAAAATGTGTACACGCCTGCATAAACGCACACATGCAGAACATGCAGTCATGGCTTTAACTTCAAAGCATTTACCGATTGTGTACCAGATGAGATTTATTTGCCCTGTTGGCACAGCTTGAGAACAACATGTAAATGATGCCAGCCAAGCCAATTAGCTTTGATTCAGACATGAGACAGGAGGCCAAATATCAGACAGGATAGACTGGTTTTTGCTGTGACAATTTTCAGCATTAGAGCATCAAATGTTGGCCCAAGTGAAAACAAAACTAAATAAAATAGTGCACTGGCTAAGTGGCCGGAGATTGAATGCAAGGCAGGTTAAAAAGGGAGCGAGAGAAATCTAAAAGATATTTATCTCTCGTGGCACATGAAGGTCTCTCTGCAGCCGTTCCTTCATCACTCACTTTTGCATCTCCTTTCACCACTTTCTCCGTTCCCCCGGAGCCCTTTGGTGAAAAAATGGCAAATGATCACGCTTCTGTGAGCACCATCTGGCAGCTCGTACACTTATAGCACCCATCACATCTTTCACTTTTCTGCCAACCTACAAAACTATACACAAAGCACTTTTTTTTTTCCCATTGCAAAAAAGTATGTAGGAGCTAATCATAATAGGCCATTTCTGTGTTTATCCTAATTAAGCAACTGTGCAAAAGAAACATGAAAAGTAGCTATAACATCTTTTGACAAGGTTCTCACCTTAAAGTGGCTGATTTGGCCACACTGATGGCAAGCTTTAAAAAAAAAAATACTAGATCACTTCAATATTAAAGAGCCAACAATATGGCAAGAGAAAAAAAAAGTGATTTATTTTGTACAGAATATGTTGCATGCAAAAATAGGATACAGTAAAGTTCTCAACCTGAACTGCTGAGAAGCTGACCTATACCTGTAATTCTTCATGCAGCAGCCAGCCCCTGGCTGCTCCATCTTATTCTAATACTCAGTCCAGTACTCAAGGATTTCAGTCTTATTCCGTTTTGCAACACATGCGGTTTTTAGTAGGGACAGCAAGTGGTACAGTAAATGGACTGCTGTCTGACTGAAGCGCTCCATGTGTTTTTAAAGTAAAAATGTATTTAAACTATAAGCCAGATTCCTCATTCCCACTTGCAGTTTTATTGCACCATCACTATCACACACACTGATGACACGCTGCAGGGAGCTTTAGGGGTTCAGTATCTTGCCAGTGACACTCAACAAGCAGACCAGAGGAGTTCAATATGCACATCAAAACAAAAACATTCTGATAGAAGTCTGCTCTACTGCTATCTGAAAAGTTATTTAATACTACACTCTAAAATATTGCAGCAGTATAAACTGTTGTCATTCTAATATGTCTGGTAGTACGCTGCCCCTTTGTTATTTGGTGTATATTATGTCTCCATAATTAATCGAATTTTAATATCGATCACGATTTTGGCTTCATGCAATTAAATGAAAAATGACTGAGCAACATTAAAAATGCTCAGTCAATTAAATGTGAAGAAAAAGCCAATGAGGTGTCCTGACAACATGCATACATGTGCACAGCTGTTCCCTGCACCGTGCTGCTTGGAGTTTCTACTGTAGCCCCTTTCTACCAGCCTGGATGAGTAACACTGCATTAAAAGAAAGATATACAACAAAAATCAAATGTCTAGCACAGCAGAAGGCAAAGAGCTTCTCCATCGATCCCTCCCTCAATCTGTTGGTTGGAAATACCTCATGTTTAGTGCAAGTAATGTTAACCAAGAACACATCGTATGCAAAGAGTGCTGATAAGTACTGCAAAGTAACACAACCAACTTGTTTAACTGCCTGAAAACACACCAATAAGTGCAATATAAGGAAGGCCAAGAAAAACAGTGCAGTGTTCGCTGACCTGACTCGTCCATCGTCAACTCAGATGTTCATAAAAGCAAGGATGAACAGAACGCCAGTGTATAAATCCCGCTCACAGACACATGGAAATATGCAACACAATCACATTCCATTTGGCCAAAGATACACGTTCACCAAACATGGTGAGCAGGAAACGTATGTTATACACTCGCACAATTATTTTTTCTAAAGTGGGAAGACCTGTGCTGTAGGATGGATGGATGGATGGATAGATGGATTGATAGATAGATGGATGGATAGATGGATTGATAGATAGATAGATAGATAGATAGATAGATAGATAGATAGATAGATAGATAGATAGATAGATAGATAGATAGATAGATAGATACTTTATTGATCCCAAAGGAAATTAGGGCATCCAGCAGTTTGATATGCTCAATTAATAGAATACAAACAATGGAGGTATAAATTATACAAACTATACTAAGAATGTGCTCTGAAAACAAGGACGAGAAAACAAAGCAAGTGTCTGATTTATAGAGTGCCAAATATTAACACATGTAATGATGTATGTTAGCAGGAATGTCACACGACATGAATGTGAAAGCAGTTTTGTCACTTAAATGAAAGAATAATGAGAAACAATTGTGATTTCAGTGTTGATCAAATAGAGATAGATTACAGTTACACTTGAATGAATGAAGAGGCAGGAACATGTTGAAACAAACATTCAAGAAAAACATATTTTTATACAAATAAAATACTAATTTGAAGAGTCTCACTGCAAACTGCATATTAATTTCATGCAAACAAAAGCATCAGTGTTGCTTCCAGCCTAACACATATTCATTTCCACATTTTTGTTTCCACATTTTACATAAGTCATATAATGGAAATTTCTCCACGTGTGTTTTTGGTCATTAACAGGGTGTCACAGAATGTTTACATCATCCCATCAAGTGACTTACAGTCTGTAAAAAAGCGAGGTGACAGTACTGTGTGTCTCTGGTTTGGAGACTCACTTGATTTTCGCTGCATATTGTATTAGGCATAGTGTGTTGTGAACTTGTTAATCTAGTTTTGCGTGGTGCGCCATGCCAAACGCAATTGGTAAAAGGGTGAAATGGATTGTGTTAGCAGACATAGATAAGATAAATAATTCTGTGGCAATATGGTATCCAAATATTTATATAACAGTGTGTGTTAAACAGTTCTAGAGTGCCCTGAATACATTTGTGGATAACTGACAACACAAAAAAGCCAATGGAAAACATTCAGCAACCATTTCAATACAGGTTAGTATATACTTTAAGCAGCTGATAGACCTACAGTGTTGTCTGGGTCATATTTTATCGGTGCTATTATTATTATTATTATTATTATTATTATTATTATTATTATTATTATAGGTTTAATGGAAGTCAAAGGTACTGCATCTCTCACCTTGTCACTTATTAATCCACACTGAAATCAAAAATTGAATTTCTATCAATCTTTTTGACACAATGACCAGTTTTGATTGTTCTCCCTCATCTTATTTTACATTATTCTTCAATATTTATGTTAATTTTGATCTTGGTTGTAAATCAGAAAAAAAGACAATCCCAAATTGTTGGTTTACAATAAATCTGAGTCCCATCAGTATCTCACCTGCTGACTGCAAACTGTTGTGGATAAAAGATTCAGTTAAATCCCAGGTTAACCTCATACAAAAGCAAGTGTGCTCACCCAGTACACTTGCTTTTTAAACTAGTGTTGGGGGTGGTGTGGTGGGGGGGTCGGAATAAATACAAATAATGAAACTGCTTTCTGACACACTTTTGGCAGTTGCAGAGGAAACTGTTCAGCTAACGGGCAGGAGGTGAGTAAGCAAAATGTAGAAAAATGAGAGTTGGAAATGTTGAAATGAGGGGACACTAGGCAGCGTGAGAGAGAGAAAGAGGCAGAAGCAGACTGACAAGTGAGTGCAGAAGTGACACAAATGAAGGGAGAATGTATGAGTGCAGAAAGAGACCAAAAAAAAAGGACAGACAAAAAGGACACTTCCCTACCACTTAAACGCAGTGGATGTTATTTAGAAAATCAGTCTCAAGCTTCAAGATCGTTTCTGACAATTTCTGTGAGTGTGTCCAAACTTTTGACTGGTACCGACTTTAAGCACTTTATTTACCGCACATCCACAGTCAATTGGACTTTGTATCTAGTACCTGTACCCACAAACTTAGTTGAAACCCCGACATCATCTCCCTGGTCAAAACTGGTTGCAGTTTGATGCCACCGACAGACAGATGTTTACATTGTTTCCATGTAGAACAAAGGTCAGATCGACCTGTCTGTTACAAAGTGAGAAATATCGATCTAATTATTAAATGAAGGAAGTAAATGCATCTGTCTTTTAGAGGAAAAAAAGACAGCTAATATGGTTAATACATGAACAGATATCCACACAGTGTCCTCGCCACATACATAGAACACCACAACCAGAGCCTGTTTTTTGTTGGGTTTTTTCAAATACACTTTCAAGCAATTTACAGTTTTGCACATTCAAACTCTATTTCATTTGTGACATGATGAACTTAAATGTGCTGAAATCTTAAAATTATTCCCTCTGTCTGCAGTGTCAGCATCATAGATGCAGGAATGCTTCTTTTAATCCGAGAAGTCAGCCAGATCCGTAGCATAAATGGCAGATTTAAAAGCAAGACTGGGTGTCAAGAAAACCCAATGTTGAAATGTTCACCGAGTAGGGTTCAAACCAGGAACCTTTCTTGCTGTGAAGCAACAGTGCTAGCCACCGCATTACCGTGCCACCTTAAGTTAAAGCATCAACCTGATGGCGTCTCTACAGGAAGTCTGCAGAGACACCACCTTCTCCCTCATCTTATTCTTGAGCGTGGGGGTTTGAGAAAACCCTCCAAAAGTTTCATGGTAATTCATCCAAAAGTTGTTGAATTCTTTAGGCCAGATGCTCAGTCTCTGAACTAATAATTCAAGCTTACATCACAGCCTTGCTCAAAAGTTATAGTATTTGCTAGAAGAAGAAAGATACTAATTGAATGGTAAAATCAAAACATTCACTGAAGCACTTTTTTGAACAAAGGTAATGAGCCATAGCCAACACATCTGACAATGCGACAAGAACAGCAGCAGCTCAAGGCTGCTGCTAAAATTGGCTATAAAGACTGACCTGTCTGAACATCCTGTTTTCAAAAGCCTCACAAATCTGGCGGAGGAGTATCAGCTCACATTCTGTAAATGATATGTTTTATTTTTAAATGGAAAAAGCTTTAAAATCAGCGGCTGCATTTAAAGTGGAAGGCATTCTGTGACCAACGCAAATATAAAATGTCATCTGCTTTACTTGTTAAGCCAAGTAAACTGTGCAAGTGGAAAAACCTGCTATCACAAATCTGAGAAAGTGTAGCTCATTAACTGCTGAAATTTTGGCGCTACATGATTTTTACAAGAAAGTGACAAAATGTAGAATACATTTAATTAATATTTCTATATTTGATTTTGTTGGTGAAAGTGCAGCGATGAATCACAGGAAATTCATTTCACATTGGGAAAGTTTACAGGTTCACATGTGCAGTAGGATAGCATGGAGGTTTGTCACCCTACACTTTGAGTGATCGCACTTGGATTATTACTCAGTGCATTTTATGTGCTAAAAAGAAAATGTTCTCCCCAAGAAAATGACTACAGAGATCATCTGTGCAAGCAGCAAAGCAGCAACGTCATTTTGAAGTCAAGTGACCTCTAGCCAGGGCCTAACCAGGGTTTAGAAGTTAGTGAGGTCCAGGAATATTGTATCATAATGTCTCATATTTAAGGTGTAGCACCTGTGCTCCCATGACCAGTAGAAAAAGCCACACTTCTGAAAAGACTACACTGTAAACCCAGATTTTGATTTGACTTAAAAATATTGAGTTCATATTACTTAAAATTACTTAGAATGTGAACATTACTTGTTAATGCTGAGTAGACTGTACTTTTGGTCTATCTTATTGTAATTATGTGTTTGAGTTCAAACAACTTAAAAATATAGTTTATACTGGTTTTAACAGACTGGCTTAATACGCAGCAACATGGTGGCGTAGTGGTTAGCACTGCTGCCTCACAGAATGACATCTAGAAGGTCTGGGTTCATTTCCACCTTGGGCCAAACCTCTCGCTGTGTGGAGTTTCCTCCCACAATCTGAAGACATGCAGTTACTGGGATTGGGTTAATTGCTCACAGGTGTGTTAGCAATAGGCTGGTGACCTGTATGGGGTGTACCCTGCGTTACTGCCTCGTCAGCTGGGATAGGCTCCAGCCCCCCCCCCCCCCCCCCCCCCCCCCCCCCCCCCCAGTGACCATGAAGAGTATTGACTAAAAGACATTTTAATTTTTCACGAACTATAAAAGATAAGTTTGGTCAATTAGAACATAGAATTTAGTTCAATTGGTAATGGAGTAGTGCTTACTTAACAAGCTGAGTTAAATAAATGGGTGGTGATTGCTTAAACTGCTTAGTATCTGCAGTTACTGAAACTCTGTTATTAGTACATTCAACTTCCACTTCCATTCCAAAAGGGCCTCAAGTACATTGAACATAGTCTACTGCACTTATTCAACTGTTTCAGTACTTAAAAAATTTAAGGCAATGAGTTATCTTGGTTTTGTTTACAGTGCAGGTCCTACAGTTGCAGTACAATAAAAGCCAGAAATTCCCCAAACTGTAAAGGACTTTATTTTGTACAGCTTCACTATTTTGCAGGAGTGACTGTGTATATAGAAATACTGCAGATGAGAGTGTTGTGTATAAAACAATGACATATGACAAAATACAGAATTATTCAGTCACTTGAATTTAATATCCCAAGGGAAAGTTACTTACTAAAAGGCTCTGGCCCTGTGGAGCCTCTGATTCACTCCTTGTGTCTAAACAAACCAGTTATCATAAATCCACCTAACCCCAAAACACAACACAATGAAAGGGAATGGACCTTAATTTGTACAACTCCCAGTCTTTTCAAAGAAACAGCGTCGCTCATTGAGTCAAGCCAATTTTTGTCTGTTTTTAACAAAACAAAAAAAAAATGATTGAAAAATATTACATGCCCATATGTCAGGTGTGATGACTTTTGCTGATTATCCTGGAAGAATAATGTTGTAGTATAATCAATGCGCCTCATCCACTGTGTATCCAACTGAACTGAGACTGAAAGCGCAAGTAAACAGGGAGTGAAAACAAAACTTGGTTCCAAGGCTGGAACTGAAGTGTCCTTAAAGAAAGTTGGATAAGTTTATCTCCTTATATGGACTTTGCCATTTTAAGTAGAGACACTGTGTATCTGGAACGCTTGAGTGAGTCATATGAAACGGCAGGAACAAATGGCCAAGATGATCATTTGAGACTGAAGGACTGTTTGGTTAGAAGTCTTAAAATTGAGGGATTCTGCTTCACTTCTTTATTGAATGTGATCATGGACTGAACATTACAGATTAATGCCTCCTATTCGCACAGATAAATTACAGTCAGTTCAGGCTGCAAAATTATCAGTCCTCTCACAAGCACCCTTTTCCCTCCACAATCTCTGTTCTGTGTAATTGATGGGAGCCCAGCTATTGAGTATTTTACTGAAGCTGTCTTGCCTGTAATTTCAATCAAGACTTTAGTAGGGCAAATCAATAGGACAGGGTCTAAATGAGAAACTATAATGCTGATTCTGTCCCATATCTGTCACATGGCCAATGTATTACACCTAGCTCTTGGAAGCTTTCTAATCACTCAGATGCTTATGCTAACAAATGCACACAAGCACTGTCAGTATCATCATATCAGTAGAATAACATGAATTTAGTGCATTAGCAGCGACAGTTGTTAAATTGCCAACATGTTTATGTGCTTGAGAAACATGTATGTTACACCAGTTTTATATATATATATATTTATATATATATATATAAAATTGCATAAAAGCATAGTTGGGATTTTGTTCCCCTAGAATTTTGACCAAGCTAAGACATATCCATATCAAAAATAAAAACACCAAACATATATCCATATCACTTCAGCATCACATTTAATGTTTTTATCGGCATGCCGATTTTCTTTGGCAGTCCAGTTTATGATATCAGCACATGGACCTGTGCAGATACGTCATTAATGAGAACTCCCTTGTTGTTGACTGTGTTTGCAGTTTGTCTTAGCCATCCGTGGATCGACAACGCCAATAAGCCCGCGTGAGCCAGACCCAAGATTTTCTTGCAGTTGAAGCCAAGTGGAACGTTGTTTGTCTGGGCCTGCAGCCAAGTCTTCCATTAGGCCTTTGGCCCAGGTGAACAGTAATTAAACAAGGCTGCGCTGAGTCGGCACTCCGCATCTCCAGTGCCTCTGCATTCACATGATTTTTGTTTATGTTGCTCTCCAGTGTATTTTTTTTTCCCTCTCAGTGGGGACGTGAGCCATATGTCTGTGTTTGTATCTCTCCGTGTGTCGACAAATTTGCTTTAGAGCAGAAGTTTTCTACCTGTAAAAATGTGTCTCCCCAGGAGAGAGAGAGAGAGAGAGAGAGAGAGAGAGGATAATGACTCAGGCAAAAGAAAGATGCACACTGGTGGTCTAAAGACAAGAGAACATTGTTCTGCCCTTCCCACTAACATGGTCAGCAAGGAGCTGCAGTACTGGCTGAGAAATCTCACTGAAAATTGTATTATATCATAATCTTGAAAGTAATAAAAGAGTTAATAGAGGTAATAAAAGCATGAATTTGTTTTTCAGTATCACTCTCAGACAAGATATTTTTAATTGTAGAAATATTGCGCAAATGCAAAAAAAGCAGTCCTACAAATTTGTTTAATATGTCCAAGATTCCTCACAGAGGCCAAAGTAACGCCGTCCAGAGTAAGGATCAGGTTAGGCACCAAACTAGATACAACTACTGTGCTAGATTTCCAAAATCTGAATAATTTAAGGTTAAAAGAAACTCTCTAAAATCCCCATAACGGAGGGATTAATAATAAAAATGTTGAAAGTATTAACCGATAACGAATCAAGGACAGTACTGAGGAACAGCAGCACTGTCAATCAAGTCATCCATGTTTGATAGCCACAAATATTTCCTCTTTGAGAAGAAAAAAAAAAAAAGAAAAAGTAGAGAGAGTCAGTCAAAGCAGGGGTGGATAAAGCCATTATGGTGTAAGTGCAGCCATTGTTGTTTTGATTCTTCCTCACTCTCTTACTCTGTTCCAGGTATCCACAATCAGTGGCAGGAGTGGAGGGAGACTGGCAAAATAAGGGGGATAAGGTTTGAAGATGGTATTGAGAGAAGCAAGGAGGAAGGAGTATTTCAACAGGAGAAAGAGCAATAACAACCTAGGAAGCACATAAACAAACAATAAAGAGATGACAGATGGACACTGCAAAGAGAGAGGAAGGAGGCAGTGGTGGTGGGAGTGACGGCAGAAGATGCCTCCTCACCGCACATCCTCACTTTTCACTTATCCTGCTCTACTGCTCCGCTCATATTGGTTAGAAAGTAACCCCAGGAGGGAACAGACAAACACAGAAAGAGACTTAGAGAGTGGGATAGTGCTGAGGCTGCATTCACAGAAGATTACAGTGCAGGCTGATCAGGCTCTCCACCATTTTCTCTACTCTGTGCAAAGATGTGGCTGCCTCCCTTTGATCACGCCCGCAGCAGTGAGATCACACAGGTAGGGCAAATAAATGCAGACCCTTCTGCTGCATATGTACGCGCAACACTGCAACCAAGATGGGAAATCAGACTGTATGTGTGGAGGACAATATTTGTATCTCATTGCAGGCTTTCATGCAACTGAGTGTGAGAGAAAGAGACACAACAATTGAAGCTGAGCAAGTGTGTGTGTGTGTGTTGGGTGCGAGTGTGGGAGGGTTCATGAGGAAAAAGAGCGATATTCAAATCTCCTAATTCATTCCCAGCAGGGATGAGGATCGATAGCTCTTTATGAAGGGACTTAGTGAACTAATTAGGTAGCTGAATGGTTGTGAATTCCAAATGAGCTGACCGTGTGCACAATGAGAATTAAGTTGTGGATGTGCGACAGCAAACTGAAGGCGACTTAATTCACGAAAGTCCCCCGAATCCATCACTTGAACAAGATTACTGAGATACACACACACACACACACACACACACACACACACAAGCTCAGGTGTATGTGCACAAATCCATGTACATTTTGCTCTCATCAACATAGGATAGCTAGTGTTGCGTGCAGATGCCGTGCTTGTTAGGCTGTTGATTTCTATCAGAATGGATTATTTTGTGTTTGCTGTTGTGAGTAACAAGTTAAGCGTGAAACATCAAAAACTAAAGGCTGGAAAATAGAAACTAGGAGGTTATGAGACAGGAATAACAATTAAGGCTAATCTCAGCATTACGTTCTGCACTCCAGGCAAAAATGTTCCAAAGCAAGTACATTGAGTGTTTTGATAACTCTCTATGGAGAGCAGAAAGGAATATTAGCTTCTGAGCATTTCATTAGTAAGCAATACTACAGATTAACTTCCACATCCTCGACCCTGAGATATATTTTGAGATTATATTCCATCTTATTTCTTGTCACATTAGTGGGTCAGGGGCAGGATTGTGGCTTCACAGCTACAAACTTCTGGGTTTGAATCTGCAGCTGAGCTCAGGCCTTTCTGTGTGCAGTTGTCATATTCTCACTCTGCTTGCACGGGTTCCCTCCGGGGCCTCCGTTTTCCTTCCACAATCCAAAGACATGTGCTAGGCGATTCTAAATTGGCTGCAGGTGTGAATGGCCTGTCTCTATGTGATGGAGTGGCAAACTGTCCAGGATGTACTTCGCTTTTCATCAAGGTCAGCTGGGATAGGCTTGCTTGTTTTTTGGGTGGACTGACCTTTTTGCTCTTGTTGTAAAGTGGCCTGTCTGTACAAACTGAAGGCAACTTAATTCAGTGGTCCCCAACTTTTTTTCTTTTTGATCTTTAAAGCTGTTAACTCTCATCCTGCAAACTGGGGACTGTGCAGACCCCAGAAGTGTGTGTGTATACTATATATATATATATATGTTGTCATACTTCACAGATTTCACAGTTTATTCCTGATGATGTCACATTATTATTTTATATTTCTGCTTTGAATCATTGTTTTTTAAAAATACAAATACGAGCCCTCCTAAATTAATGTATCACACAGTGTAAAGGGGGTAGGGGCAATCTATCAGTCATTTTAGCAAAGAAAGACCTAGATGCCATTGTTGCCTTCATCCTCTGGATGGGGAAGTTCCCAGATTGAAGGTTATCAGAAGTTTGGAAATGTTGCCAGATCTACCTGAGACAGCAGGGATGTGCTCTGGTCATGTCACACATGGAAGGATAGCCAGTATTGCTACATCCCTAATCCAAGAAGCAATGACTCTCCTGACAGTGAGGGAAAACTCCTCCTGCTGACGTGACTGTCCAGTGCTCGGCTGGAAAATCTACTAGACAAAGCCATTACCTTTTCACCCAGAACACAATCAGGAAGGTAGCAACTTTATGCTCCTAAAGTCACATGCCAGCATGCTCTGAGCATAGCATGAGGCAAACGGCCTGAAGTGTGTGTTTAACTTTAGTTGTTTCCAGTCCCTGCGCAACCATTTCCAGTCCCTGCATTGCCAGCAATAAGTCAGACTTGCTCTCGGTGGGTCTCCACCTGGGTTGCCCATTGTCATATCTACAGTAGATGTAGCTGAGGGTCAGTGGTCTCAGGATCTTGTCGTTGCTTTCTGCACATGATGTGGCTCTGTTGGCTTTATTGAGCAATGACCTACAGCTTGCACTGAAGCCGTTTGCAGCTGAGTGTGAAGCGGATGAGATGAGAATCAGCACCCCAGCTCAGAAGCCATGGTTCTCAGCCAGAAAAGGGTGGAGTGTTCACTCAGAGTCGGGAATAAGTTGCTGCTCAAAGTGAAGGAGTTTAAGTATCTTGGAGTCTTGTTCGGGAGTGAGGAGAGGAAGGAGTGGGAGATTGACAGACAGACTGGTGCTGTGTCTGCACTAATGCTGTGGTGAAGACAGAGAGCTGAGGGTGAAAACAGAGCTGCTGATTTACAGGGCAATCTAAGTTCCTACCCTCACCTATGGCCATAGTCTGGGTTGTGACCAAAAATAAATAAGATTGCAGATACAAGCAGCAGAAACAAGATTCATCCGAAAGGTACCCACTACTCCTCCATACTAAAATAAGCCAGTTGAGGTGATGCAGGCCTGACTAGGATGCCTCCTGGGTGCCTTTTCGGTAAGGTGTTTCAGGCAAGCCCTAGAAGGCCTTTGGCTGACCCAGGACATGATGGAGGGATTATCTCTTTGGGCTGGCTGTACATTTATTTCATATCTTTTACATTTTTTTTTCATAACTAAGGATCCTTTGAGAAGAAATACATTTTGGTATTATTTTGCTGTCATGACTGCTTCTTACAGTAACTGATTCTTGTGCTCCTCAGGGTTCTCAGTCAGTATTCCATGTATGTAAATATGTTGGCAGGATGATGGTTGATTATGTAAAAGTGGCATAGCTGTAGTAGGCGTTCGTAGTAGTACAAAATCAGCCTCAGTATCTGACTTCCCTTTACATCCTTCTTTTAGGTTTGTTAAAGTTTCAAAGCTTCATCCTACAGCTGCAGTCCAACCAACTGCTTTCAGCTATTTAATTTAACTTCAGCTCACTTGCTGACTCGTGCTATTAATCACAGCATGAGGTTGGAAAATTATAGCTGAATTAGTTGGAAGGCATGTTTTAGCCAGGTTTTGTTATTGTAACACTTGTCTGCTAAACACCACCAAGTATTTTCCTAATCCATATCAAGATAAATACGAACAGATTTTGTTGTCATTTTTGAATTAATAAAATAAAACTTTCCACATACTCTTGATGAATTGTACTCCCTGGGGTAAATGTGTAGCTTTTTCACAATCAGTGATTTTATTACTGCAATTTATAGTGTATATTTAAGAGCATGTCATCATGATTTGATATGGGCTATAAGATAACAGCTCTCATTTGTACACAGTCAAAAACCAATAAACCAACGCAGCTGGTGTTCCGCAAAGTTCTGTTACCAAATGTCTTACATTAGATGCAAAAATGACCATTTTATATCAAATATAGAACTTTTCCAGTGGTCTTTACAGCATGAGGAACTGTGGCTGCACTAAACCGATTTAAATGATACTCAATTCCCTGTTATTTGATCCACTGAGCAAATAAAAAACTCTTAACACACAGACCACGAGAATCATTTTAGCCATTTTACTGGAAGATGCAACAAACGAACGCCAATTTGCATTTGAGGAAGCAAATTGTCAGACTGGATGGGGTGTAGCTGGGGATGAATAAGATAATTTGTCAGTGAAAATGACCACTCTGCTGTCCAACTGTCATTTTTATTAAAGAAGGTAGAGGCAAGCATTCATCAGTGTCAGTTAAGGCTGCTCATGGCAACACTCATAAACTCTCCAGATACACAGCTTACATTTAATTCCATCTGCCTGCCTGCTGCATTACATTTCCATGATGAGCTCTCCACTAAAGGGAGGCTGCAATTAGCCCCATACCTTGTGGCAGGCGCACACTTAACGCACTTCTCCCTCTCCTCCGCAGCTTAAGAAATGGCCAGTAATTATTATCAAGGAGGATATTAGAAGGACTTTAGATGTGGTCAATTTGCATGCAACAGTGTGGGCCTTATGGATCATGTATGCACAATTAAACAAGAATTAGTCGTCATGTCGCTTGCGGCCTGTTAGCAGAGACATCTTGCATCAGTGAAGTGCAACTGGATTTGACTAATTGTCAACTGAAGTTTGATTTCTTTCCCCCAGTGAAGGGGGAAGCTGTTCAGTTCAAAGACTGACACAAAACATGTTTGCTGCAGGGATCAGGGAATGACACGGTCAGACCCGCTCCTCAGTCCAGACTGTTATGTCTTGATAGTCGCTGTGCAGACTGACATTACATTTTGTGTAGACATTCATGGGCTGAGGTGAGGGGTGGTCTCCTGACTTTTCCTTTAGTGCCCCCATGAGGTTGCCACTTATTTTTATTATTATTATTATTATTTTTAGATTGCTATTTCTGTCTAGCATGTGTTTTTAGTTATGGGGTTTTGTTGTGCTATGAACATAATTTCCATACTCACCTCTGACTGGGGAGCTCTTTTTTTTTTTGTTTGTTTTTTCTGAGTTGAGATGACTAACATGTTTGTTGGCTTATTGTGCTTGAGAATCAGAGAACTGGGGGCACAGCAGCAGTGCTTTAAAACTTGTAATTTTGTATTAAATAAAACAAACCTGTGCATTTGTTAATGCAGGTATCTAGATGATCATGATCGGCTGGCACCTGGCTGCTGCTTGCACCACATTAAAAAGATATTTGCATATTGGCTAGTGAAGCTCAGCAGGACCAGGACTCATTCGAGCCTTTTTAAAGATTAAAAAAGCTATTACAGCTTTTTTAATCTTTACAGTATGGCTCAAGTCTTGGATGGTACAGTGGGTAGGAACTGGGTAAGTGGGTAGGCGGGAAACTTTCTCTTGACAAAAAAAATCTCAGTGTCTGATAAAAAGTGGTAAGATTGTCTACCTTCTCTTTGAATAAAGATGATGCTGGGTATAAATGTTCAGCGCTATTCTGTTGCATTACATGCTTATTAAAAAGTTGAATTATCAGTTCTGCTAATATCATAATAAAGCTGGAAGTAAAGGTCTCTGTGGCTCAACACAAGTAACAGGCTTCCTGCAAAACAGAAATCCCTCTGAGCCAACTCCTATCATCAGGCTGTTGCAGAGAGATTGTGCAGAGTGATTGAAGGGTTCCAGTCACTTGGCCGGATTACTGGTTTTGAGATGATAGCAAGATTTAATAGACCTCTGAAGGCATCAAAAGGCAATTCTCATACAGAGGCAGACAGAGAGCCTTTGCCCCTCCCATTGACCTTCGACTGACCTCCTACTGACTCGTTAACCTTCACCTTGAATCAGCAGCATCTCTCTTTTTGAGCCCTCCAACCCATTTCTTACTTTCCCACATTCACTTAAAGGTTTAGAATCTGTTAAAGTCCTCGACCCTTCTGTCCCTAGAAACCATTACTCCATCAAGATTGAAAATCCTCTTCATTTTTTTTTTTTTGGTTGTTTGTTTGATTCACCCTCTGAAACCTTTTTGAAGTCCCTCTTATTGGAAAACAAAAATAAAAGTGTGTGTTGAATTTATACAAAGTCATAGTAATACACACATACAGCGTGCATACCAGCTCTCATTCTTTAGCTTATCTGTCCAGTTTACTTAATGAACAGAGTCTTTAAAGGTCAGTCGTGTTTCTAGTTTATATAACAGAAAGTTAGTGTGGAATTACATCTTCCAACAAACCGATGCATTCTCACAAACGTATAATGAATCCATTAAAAATACAAATGAGTGGGCACCAGTTTGTGGAAACTGCTATGTTGCCCCACCATTGTGAACACGGTGGCTGACCCGGACATCGCCGTTTTGCCTAATTGCATTCACAGGCATTCGCGTGCCGTGGAGGGACATTTGAATTTGTGCCTGCACCTTCACACTCAAGCTATGAAGCATCATACATATGTTTTCTCATCTGAAAGGGGTCCCTTCACCAAAGAAGCAATAATGCCAAAGAAAGAGACAGCGCAACCGGCATCAGGATAAAACATCATCCTCTTCCTCCTCACCTGACAACATGCTGGCTAAAGAACAACAACAGCTGGTTATAAGATAACATTATGCCAGCTAATGTTAGGCTTGAGTGTTCTGAAAATCACACTTTCCCTCTGATAAACAGTTTGATTACATTCTCACATTGCTGGAGAGCTTATTTGCTAAGTGTCAGAGTCCAACAATGTTAGAGCCACTTCAAAGAGAGTTTCATTAACGCCGACTAACAGCAGGAAAAACAGCAGCTGCAGGTCAGAAGTGAGCTTCACTGATTCATCGAGTCATATCGCACCCCTTTCACAAGCACGTGGACAGCTGATGTAAACAGCGGGCTAACAGCCTACACTCATCACAGATGAACAGTGGCCAGAGTTGTTTGTCCTACAGTGGCTACCGTAGCTAGGATTATGCACTTGAATTGGGAGGGGTAAGAAAACAAAACTTTGTTAACTGCAATCTGCAATCGACTGACAGCTAGTGATGTTTCACAAACTGTACCTTTAATTCAAGCCATCAATTTGAGATGGCACATTGGAGCAGTGGTTAGCACTGCTGCCTCACAGTTAGAATAACATCTGAAAGGTCTGGGTTTGATTCCACCTTGTTTGCATGTTCTCCCTGTGCTTGTGTGGGTTTCCTCTGGGTACTCTGGTTTCCTCCCACATTCCAAAGACATGCACTTAGTGGGGTTAGGTTAATTGGCTACTCTAAATTACCCATAGGTGTGGATGTGAGTGTGAACGGTTGTCTGTCTCTCTGTGTTGGTCCTGCAACAGGCTGGTGACCTGTTCAGGGTGTACCCTGCCTCTCACCCTATGACACCTGGGATAGGCTCCAGCCCCCCCTGTGGATGGATGGAATTTGAGATGGCTTGAATTAAAGACCTTGATCCTTTAAACCCCACCCCACTTTTCCTCAGTCTTCCTACCTGTGCTTTGTCTTCAGCCTCTGTGGGTGTTGCATATACCCAGAGTGCCCATAAAAGGGACCTTTGCCATGCCCTTGCTTGACAAATATTTGGAATTGCCAGGCATTAACAACGGACTGCAGCTTTCCAAAAAGTGACACTGAATGAAAGCATACAATTTTGTGCTATATCTAGATTTCAAATAATGGCCCTTATATTTATTATGGTTTTTGCTTTTATCATAAATGTTACCTGGTTCTAGAAGTAAAAAAAAGAAATAAATAAAGTATACATGTGCAAAGCCAAATCACCATTGTAGGGTGTCAAAAAAACTCTCTAGTATTGAAAGAAAATTTTTATTTGAGTATGATAAAACTGAAGGTAGAAGATGCTACATTCAAATCTGCAACAACTACAGTTCAAATGCTAGCTTAGAAAGACCCATTCATCAAGTATGAGTTTCCGGCACAAGTAAAAGTTAAATGATAAGCAAAGAGGGATGTGGTGAATAATTGCCTGTGGCACTGATTCACTTTGAGATTCATTCCTTATCTGCATAGATTTTTGGTGAGTTTCAAGGCCATCTCCCTGTACCCACCTGATTTTTCCTCTGAAACCCCTACAATTTGCATGAAGCCTTATTATAAATGAATGGAATGGATTTTGCATGTTTCTCTGCTGTTGCCTGTGGTTTTCAATGATACACTGTGTTCACACATAACCCACATATCACATATGACTTCAATTGATCTGTCACTGGAAGCTGGCCTCCTGATGCAAGGGGCTTGTACAGTATGCTGCAGCTCTCTGTCAAGGCAGGTAGACCACTTGATTGTTGTATAAATTAACTTTCCTATCTTAGCACTTGTTGTTGCCTCACCACTTCAGCTCCTTTGGTTAAGAGGACACAGCTGAGTCTGACGCTTTGAAGTGCGCCAAAACAACAATACCCAGTCATACCATGTCTAACTCCTTGTGTGACAGAGCATTGTTGAGTTTGGCAAAGCCAGAAATATTCTGATTCTTCTCCTGTCATTAACTAATAACACAAACTATGCTTCTTTCCAGCTGCAGCAGGGTTCACTATGAGCTACAACCCAGTTTTCAACCTCCAAATTGGACAAATATATTAGTCTTATTAGCCAGCTGTGAGCATGTGCGCAGTCGCTGTTCATAATCGAGATACTTCAATAACTTCACTCCGACACAGTGTAGTTTCACTAAAATTTCTCCAAACATCACTGATCTCCTGGTGGAGTACTTAGTATTGATAAAAGGGTTAGGGGGGATTTTTGTTAGGTAAACCTTTCTAAATTCCTGGACCCTTCAAACTCAAATGTTGGCAGGTATGCCTTTGTCGCAATTTTGCAGTTGTTAATATGGATCGATGCCTTCCTGATGGTACTGCATGAAGAAAAGTGTCTACAAGAATCTCTAATGTATATAAAAAAGCTGTGATTTCTGTAAGTTATGGGTCTGACCCAAACTAATTGGCAATTTTGTAACTATTTTTTGTGTTGCTCTTTTAAGAAGATAACATAAGCATTCTGACTGCTGCCAACTGTCCTTTCTCCAACTGGTTGAAATCCAATTAGCACATCCAATTAGCCTAGCATTTGGGTTATGTGTGTTTTCCTTTGTAGACACAAAATAAAAAACAAAACAACAAAAAAACACCCAACCACACAGATGGACATACTGCTCACTAAACCATCACACAGCCCTGACAGCAAGGGGTTAGGAGCAGAAGGATGGATAAAGAAGGTTAGGGTGATATAGAAGGCAAAAGGGAGAGGGCAGAAAGAAGGTGAGGTAGAAGAGAGGGGACAGAGGAAAGCTGGAGGGGTAACTGAGTGATGTGGAGAGAAGGTGGTAAGAGTGGAGTGTAATATAGAAGGTTGAATGAGATGGGAGGGTGGGGTATGGAGACAAGGAAGAGCTAAGCTGCATGTGATGGAGGTAGAGAAAATACAGGAAGGCAAGAGAGGGAGTGTGAAAGGATGAGTGAAGATATCCTTTAGATGCTTAACTGAATTGTAGCCCTGGTCAGCACTTAGGTACAGTAGTTGCTATATTGTTAAATTAATATCCATATGAACATGGATATCTGATATCGTAACACAGAACAGTGGAAAGAGAAGACATGGCTGTGTGAAATGTTGAATTAAACTAGATTTTTTTTGATGTTTGTGTTTTTATTATTAAGTTCTGGTTCCTGTTGTTATTCTATTGTTCTCTCTCCCCATGTTTCTTAGTATCCAGTTTATCTGCTTTCTAGCTCTCTTTTTACTACACATAACAGGATCACCCCCAAAACAGCAGCAGCAGCTATAGCTAATTAACCAAATGTGTGCATGACGGCTTAACCTCTGTCTGATCTGACAGAACTTAAGGATAAATTTAAAAATGAAACCTGAAGGAACAAACAATAAAGTAAAAGAAAAACTAATATAATTTATGCACAGCTACAGAACTTCCACTATATCAGGGAGAAGCACTTGGGAAAAAAAAAAAAAATTCCTCTGCTGGTCCTCGCCAAACTCCGTGGCTTCTCAAAATTAAAAGGACATCAAATAGCGAAAGCCCTCAACAATTCAGACACAGGTATACAGTGTGGTGGCAGTGAACTGTGCATGCTGTGGATCCACCTTGCTGCCCCCGCAGGTACAAAGAGACAGAGGCACACAGTGAATTACATTTCAGGTATGGAAATGTAATGAAATTTACAACCTCTGTGCTGTTTTATGAAATATGAAAATATGGGGTCAATGTAACTGTGTGACAACTGAACTGTTTTAAGCATTCACTGGAAAGCTAGAAAAAATGGTGGGTGGGGGGGTAGCAGGGGTCATCCTGAAGTATTAACTAATATGAGTAACAAATACTATTGAATAAATTACTAAGAGGCAACTTACATGGCTGAAAAATGAAGCCAATGCAAAACTTTTTAATTTTTTGAAAAATTATTCTATTGAATTAAGTGTTAATTCACCTGGCAAATACTATACAGTTACACCTGTTAATATGATACTCAGAATGTGAAGAAATCATAAATGTCCATGTAAATCTAGCTGAACTGACTGCCAGGAATGGCCTGATTTGCATTACATTACATTATGACTTATGTAAGGTCAAAAAGAGTCCAAAGTGAGCCCAGGACATTTGAACTAATTTACAAGCTCATGATCCTGCCCTGGCAAGTCACACATTAGACTGTATCATCTCTAGTGGTCATTTTATAAACAATACAATCATTCACATTTTTTTTTTAGGATTTAATAAGAGACATGATTGAGTAAGCCAGCTCTAAACATGTAAACATGCATCTCTGTAAGATTTAAGGATGCTCCTCGGGTGTCTTTTGTATCAAGATTCCTGTTGCCTTCATGGTGGCTCGACCATTCATACAAGCTCCTTTCAGCTGCTCCCTTAGTCACACGGGGGCAACCTCAGTAGGTCCTGACACGATCCCAAAGAGAGATGCATCTCCTCCCGGGATCAAACCAGAGATCTTTGTACTTGTTAGGTGAAAGTGTACCCCACACAGCTAGGTGGATCATAAAGAGTCAATAAAAGTGCCTCAAGTATGAAGCTAGTTAGCAGCCTATGATGTGCTTGTGAAGGATACATTTTTCATTTCTTTGTCACTGTTTCTTTAGTAAATATGCAAGTTCTGTTTACTTATTTGTATTGTCTGACTATTCCTTAATATTTATCTTTGTAAAGCCCTTTAAAAATTATTAAATGAAACTCTATGAGCAGCCTTATCACATTTGTCATCCATAATTTTGCTTGCTGAATATGCATAAAGTATTTATAAGTAACCACAACCTGCACATCAATATAGTTCTTTAGATTTTCGTTTTCAGCAATGACTGCATTGCTTAGACAAGACAGTTCTCGCCAATCCACAAAATAATAATAACACAAAACAATCTGACTGTTTTTGATTACTAATCCATTTTAACACTGCTTAACTGCAATTAGTGTGAAACTCTGACAGCCAATTTCCAATGGTGTTAAGAAACACAGCGTGAAATTCATTTTCTTAATCAGATAAAACTTCAAAACATTAGAAGCCTGCCATATCCTCTGGGAGAGGCAGCGATAGGGATCCAGCAAAGGTTTCACATATCTCTCCTGGGAGGAAAATATGTGCACAGCTAAATAAATAAATAAGGATGGAAACAAATAAGTTTGCACTGCTGGGCAAAACATGACACAGCCACAATGTGGTGTATGCTATCATCTCAGTTAATTAGAAGACTCATTAAATATAAGAGCATGTTGATGTTGAATTTGCAGCAGATCTTTTTTTTTTTTTTTTTTTTTATAAATTGTCTAAAATGTTAAGGGTGTGATATCTTATTAATTAATCTTGCGCTCACAATTACCAAATACCTTCAAGAATGAACAGGCTGTGTAGTTGAGGTTGTAAGATAAATATTTTTTGATGAGTGGTTTTGATGTTATTTCTCACACATTCATAGACACCCGTAGACCAAAGTGACTATTAAAGCCCGCATAGACACACACAGTCTTTCTGGGGTTTTAAAAGGCTTTGACTTCAGACACGTTTAGTATTAGTCCACATTGCAAGAGAACCGTAACTAGAAGCAGCTCGGTCCCTTTTGTTCAATTCTACATTTAAACCATTTCAGCCTCTTTCAAAAGCAACAGAAACCGTCTCCCAGTGAGGCCAGGGCAACACTGTAATTAGTTAAATCTTTTGCCTGAAGCTCTTGTAAACAAGCGACTTCCAATCTGCCGGTGACCTTGTGAAACTTCAATTAACAGCATGAAAAACATGCAGCTTTTAAAGAAATACACTTTACACTTTTGGAATATACACAAATGGATCTTTAAAGGCCTGTGCAGTATTCTGTGCATAAACAATCTTCATGCACATTTCCTGTTACAATGTAACTCAGAGAGTCCAATGAAAGCTATCAGTCAGCCATCACTTATAGTGACAGCGGCGTAATTGTCATGACTGACCAGAATCTATTTAAACTAACCATCTCTGTGCGGGCAGCAGTGAAGAAAATCAAAACTTGTTCATGAACGGGAAAAGCTTGAAAAGGAGATTAAATAAAGCTTTAGCGGTGTTAATGACTATGGATTTACACGAAACCGGCAGTCTCTTTGGAAAGGCAACTCTTGTCCGAATAAAGTATTTTCTGACAGTCGAAATGAATTGTGAGTATTTTTGATTAATAAGGCTCTAAGTAAACTAGTTATCTCATTTGTGCTGCTGTCTCTCTGCGTGTGAAATTCAGGCAAGTTATCAATGTAAAAGCATGAGAGGCTTTCCTGAAATGCACTATCCATCTGACCCTGTCCTTGCCCTAACAAAGCTGTTATGTGGAACAGCAGCAAACCATCTGAGAAGTAATGTGCGAAAATATGTCAGTTTTGTTAAAACGTGTTGGCTTTCGATGAAAAAAAAAAAAAGTATTTTAATCAAAAACAGAGTGGCCAGCTGCCATCTAGCTTTGGTTTGCACAAAGGAAGGTGGGGGAAAAAAAAAAAAGGATTAAAAAATCTTCCCCAAGAATCGGGAACTGTACGCCAAAACAGGTTGCACTCCCCAAGCAAGTCATCTTATGCTGAAATTGCATCATCATGCACAAACGCTGAGCGTTTCCTGTGTGAACTCAAAGTGCTCCGCCTTCTCCTGCCACTCTCTGAAAGCTGTCTGCTACTTTAATTTTCTCTGGCTGATTTGTCACTTTGTTGTTGCCATTCTTCAATAACCTTTAGAGGTATTGTATCTCCAACCCACCCACATGCCTGCAGTCTGTCTTGCTGTTTTGTGAAGCCATAAGTAAACATTCAGCAGACCGTCAGCGATACTGGTAACTTAGGTAAGACAATATATTGTTGACATTTGACGGTCACAGCAAGAACAAATACATTTGTGTCTGACCAATCTCAGACATCATAACTTTTTGCTCATGACCAACAGCACCCTTAAGCTGATGGCATGTCCATTTTGCTGACAAATAACCTGCATGAAGTCAGTATCTTGCATAACACTGAGTCAGTTTCTGTAAATGTCAGGGATAGGTCAAAATTGAGCCTACATAGATTGTGCAGCATTTTTGTTGACAGCTACCTGGTGAATTGAGCAGTCAGCAGTTAAATGTTGCTCATTTCGGTCCACAACTTCATCACAAAAGAGGACTTTTGCTGCAAGTATACATGACCCACCGTGGACAGATTTCCAATCGTACTCCAAGAGAATCAGTGTGGTGAAATCCAAGAACTCAGAAATCTATACTCACTGTCACAGATCCAGAGTAAGTTTACATTTTTAATAATTTTCTTGAAAAAGTTCATCCACATCAAACTTTGCCTATTTAAAGGCTGTTTTTCTAATTTAGACCATCGACTGTGTGCCCCACCCTTAGACTGATGAACGGGTGGAGTGGTAAGGCAATTATTCTCATCATGAGATATAATATGGACAAGCAAGCAGTATGACTTGGTGGACTTGGCCTTCATCACTTGTCCTCATTCACCTAGGAGAAATTAATAAAGTCGAATTGAAGCACTGAGCCAAATTAGCTTTTTTTTTGTATGAAGTTATAGCATCCGGGGCACCTTCAGTTAATATTAAAAGAGGCTCTGGACCATGCAGTTTCAATTACCTAAGAGAATCAAAACACTGAAAAGGTCTCAAATTGATTTTCTTTTACACAGCCCCCTGCCTTAAAAATAGCAGAGCTGGAAATCTCAAAACCTTTAAAGATACACACGTGTTACTCGTGTGTTTGCTTCACTGTTGTGTTTAAATATGTACTTTAGTTGCTAAGTTTAATATAAAGATTTTTTTTTTTTGTGTGTTAAGTTTGTAAAAGCTTTCACAAGCACTGCAGAGATTTCTGAATTCAGCAGTTTGGCACAGAATGAATTCTGTGCATAATATTTAGGCCAGTGGGTCCCGACCTGGGGATCGAGACTCCACAAGAGGCAGCAAGACAATTATGAAGGAACTCAAAATAAGGTACTGAAAAGCAGACAGTTACCGTTTGCCACCCAAAACTAGGCTTACTTTTTCAGATTTTTTTCTACTGTTAGGAAGGCCGGAATCCTTTGTCCCGCTCCCCCTCGGGTTCGTTGATAAAAGAGGGTAAGGGTCAGACTTTCAGTTTCGTTATTAAATTTATTAAAACACACTCAGAATACAAAAATAGTAATAATAATAATGCAGAGTTATAATGATTTTACAAGCATGCTTGGAGACCACATTAAGCTTTCCTTACCACTCTCTAAGCATCTCTCTCTCTCTCAATCCACAATGTGGTCTGTCTGTGTCCGTCTCCCCCTCAGCTCTTGTACCCCTAAGTTGCCTTACCATATAAGGAGTTCTTTTCCCTCCAAGGCCTTCTTTTCTTTTGTCCCTGCTTTCCATCAAGCCGCACCCTAACTGTCACTAACCTATTCAGCTCTGATTCTACCTTATACTTCATAATATGATTATATAATTCTTAAGCAATTCCTTCTGTTCACAGGACAACATACATTTTCTGTAATGAGCATACAATAAAACAAATAACAAAACAGTCCTTATAATATTTTCACCTCTCACTACGCCTTGCCTTTTCATCATTAAATACTTCATCTCTTTATTTTTATACAATGCTTAGCTTTTTCTATTATTCAGTTGCCCTTATATATGCAAATTCAGAGGTCAAGACATTAAACTAGTCTAATGGGGGCACTCTGGGTGGCAGTTCAGTAGGACACTTTGATTTTTACACTGGAGAACCTAGGGATAGAACCACAACCTGCCAATGAATTAATGAGTCATTCCAGATGAAAGCTGTCTCGTTGAAAGAGCTGAAGATCTGCTAGAGAGGCCACAAAAGTACGTCCCTCCCCGACCACACAGAGTTCAGTAGGACAGAAGGAATGGCTTCACTATGCCACTTCATAAGACTACCACAAACTTATGCTTCTTTTCTGCTAGTGTCTACTCTGTTTTTAGGGTTTTCCATTAGGTGGTAGTACCTGGTACCAGGTAGTTTTTTAGCACCTGCTCATCCAGGGTTACAAGCGAGTGGAGTCAAGCTAAAAATGTGACTCCTTCACAATAATCAAACACACCATTTTTGAAACCCAGCAACAAGGGAAGTACTGGAACAAAATTCATTCAATATTAAATTAAAAACTGAATGACTTGAAGGTTTTTTCCATTTACTGTAAATCTGCTGGATGAAAAAAAAATTAATAATAACTTTAATAATACAGTGTATCACAAAAGTGAGTACACCCCTCACATTTCTGCAGATATTTAAGCATATCTTTTCATGGGACAACGCTGACAAAATGGCACTTTGACACAATGAAAAGTAGTCTGTGTGCAGCTTATATAACAGTGTAAATTTATTCTTCCCTCAAAATAACTCAATATATTAACGTCTAAACCAGCGGCAACAAAAGTGAGTACACCCCTAAGAGACTACACCCGTAAATGTCCAAATTGAGCACTGCTTGTCATTTCCCCTCCAAAATGGCATGTGACTCGTTAGTGTTACTAGGTCTCAGGTGTGCATAGGGATCAGGTGTGTTCAATTTTGTAGTACAGCTCTCACACTCTCTCATACTGGTCACTGAAAGTTCCAACATGGCACCTCATGGCAAAGAACTCTCTGAGGATCTTAAAAGATGAACTGTTGCTCTACATGAAGACTGTTATATAAGCTGCACACAGACTACTTTTCATTGTGTCAAAGTGTCATTTTGTCAGTGTTGTCCCATGAAAAGATATACTTAAATATCTGCAGAAATGTGAGGGGTGTACTCACTTTTGTAATACACTGTAACTTAATTTGT
The DNA here is from genome assembly GCF_007364275.1 of Archocentrus centrarchus. Taxonomy (NCBI): domain Eukaryota; kingdom Metazoa; phylum Chordata; class Actinopteri; order Cichliformes; family Cichlidae; genus Archocentrus; species Archocentrus centrarchus. The sequence goes on from NC_044363.1 coordinate 21,675,356, forward strand.
ACAGCACTTTTCAAAACACATAGTTACAAAGTGCTTCAAAGATAGAATAAAAGCCACATGTAAGTGTACATGTTGCATACAGATAAAAAGTGCATGGTGATAGAAGGCCTTGTGCTTCTCTTTTTCTGTGCTTTCACTGTTTGCTTACAAGTAAACTGCATTCACTCTCTTGGGAAAAAGCAAATCTTGGGTGAACATCCCTTTATTCTGTACTGTTAACCTCAGATGTTCATAACAATACTCATGCATCATGGCGTAACACATGCACACCCATATGCCTTTACTCACAAATACACACACACGCACACACGTTAGACACTGAGTCAGTGACTCGCCATAAGGTGGAGCGCAGATAATAGATTTAGGCAACTGTAAGCAGATTTGGGCGTGCACCTTACTTAAAGGCAGATCATTCGGTGGCTGTAAACAGGCTTTGGAGAAATCAAACCGTTAAATGGAAAATACATTTATTAATTCAATCCGCTTAGTTCAGGTTCAGCTCCTTTCCCTCAAATTAAGTTTGCTGGATTTCACAGGATATTAGCAGGCAAGAAGAAAAGAAGGGCATCAGGATGGCTGCCGTGTCATTGCAGTCATGTAGGCGCCTTGATGTCACACTAACCTGGACTCAGATATCCCTCAGACTGAGAAACCAGCTGTGATGACATAAAGAAAATAAAGCAAATTGGGGTAGCAAGATTGACTTTTCAACAGCTGACTGAATAGCCTGTATATATTGGATGTACCAGGTACTAGAGCAAAGCTAGGGTTTGTTCTTTTCATTATAATAGATTATGGTAGATGTCAAAAGCTTACAATTATCAACTTGCTGAATATTAAGTGCTTTTTTAAAAACAATATTAAGTGGAATAAAATAACTTTTACTTTATGTCTGCAGTGAGTACATGCTGTATATGTCCCTTTTTGCTATTGTGCTTGTATAATGCCCGCTTTCACTGGATTATGGCTGTTTTCTGCCTGGAATAGCATGCTGTCCTTATAAGACTTGCTCTTTGAGCCTTATGTTATGTGCATGTGGAGGTGGGAGCTTGAAAGTTGCAGTTAATTTCATTAATAAACATGTAATAAGATTTTATTTTATTTTTTTCAACTCGGAAGAGCCAGGGAATTTTATTTATGCAAGTAAATGGAATGGTAACACGTGTACAGGTCTGTAATTTCCCCTCAGAACAAAGCTATTTTTGTGCAACACAAAGAGTATGTGCACTCTTGGAACATGCACAACTCCATTTACCATCTTCTAGAATAATATCCAAAGTAAGCCTGTAAATAAATTTAAAAGTGACTGAATTTAAGTGCACTGCTACCAGTCTGTTTCACTGAGGTTGTACATTTGTGCATAGCTACGGGAACAATATTAGAATATTAAAAACCTTAAATACTGATCATATTCCCTTTACTGTACGGTCCAGATCAACTTTGACCCAGACTAAGAATTTGCTCAGTGTCTATATCAAATTTTGAACTACAGATGTATTTAGAATGTATAAATAGCCTATCTGATATAAGCAAATGAATATTTATACTGTTCACACTGGCAATTTTGGCTGCTTACTTATTTGTTTGTGAACCTCTGAGGCTAGGTTTGTGTCTTCTGGTCTTGAAGCAAGGATCTTTCACATGTGAGGCAGGTGTGTTAGCCACGGCATCATGGAGCCACTAAACACTAGCCTCAATGCTATATCACACAAAAATTCTTATAACTATCAAATATAGATATTAACATTAATTCAACATCATTAACACAAACAGAAAACATTTATTAAAAAAAAAGCCTATTGCAAACTATTTTATACATTCAAAGCAGTGGGAGGAAACCTTGCGTGTCTGGGACTTGCATTTTCCCACACTCACTGAAATGGCAGCTCAGGTCTCCGTATAATCTTATGATCGTTTACACAACAACAGCATTTCGAGTCCCTGAAAACAGCACAATTTGGAAACAAGTTCCAGAGTGGAGCATTTTTTGAAATGCTCTGGTCTCTGTGTAAAAGGCTAAAATGCTAGTTTTTTAAAATGGGAGGTACTGGCACATGTATACTATAGTTGCAACTCCTATACCCACATCCCCAATTTGTGGCCTGGCATGGGAACTACAGCGTTTTCAACGTCTTGCAGTTCCGTGTGACCGCGATCGTTTTTAAAACGTTTCCGTCTGAGTGTCTTACTTTTTAAAAAAAGAAAAGTGATACCTTTTCCACTGGATCGTTCATGTGTAAAAGGGACCTGAGTCTTATTGCTTGACTCCCTGATGTTACTGTCTGGTTTTGTCTCCGTCTCTGTGCCCCTGTGTCTCTCTGGTTTCTGTATCAAGTCCACACGTCTTAGTCCTGGTTTCTGTCCATCATGTTTAGCCACTTCCTGTTTTACTTTGATAGTCTTCCGTGTTCTGGGTTTGATATTCAGTTTTGCTTCCTCTGCCTTGTCTTGTGATTTTATTCAGCTGTGCTCCCTGACCTGTCCTATTTCCCTGATTGCACTGATGTGTATTTACTGTCTGCATTTTCCTTAGCTCTCTGTCGCGCCCTTGTTGTCAGTTCCCATCCACTGCGTGCTCTCAGTCAGTCAATTTGCTTATTCCAAGTGAGTTTGTAATTTGTTCTGCTGGCGAATGTCCAGCTCCGTCCAGTTTCCAGCATTAAAGCTGATGATAAAGTAACATCCTTTACTGCTTTTTGGGTCCTAAAACCTGCCTGCCACAGCATGTTTCATGCACTGACCTCTGTTTCTTTTGTAGACCACATATAGTCATTCCTGTAGTTTTACTATTTCATTTTGGAGATTCCCCCATGATCCTTCAAAGACTACCAGATGCCTGTCTCTGTGTGAACCTGGGAAAATATGGTGGGAACACAGTTCTTGTGACTGAATTAAGGCCTCCTTGAACTCTGTAACCACTGCTCCATTAAAAAAAAGAAAGAAAATACACAGAGACATGGCATGGATGGTTTTACAGTTTCAAGATTCCCTAAATTAGCCATTTTCCTTGTTTTGACCTGTGACTTTTAAAGATTTGACTGGTGGATCTAAAATACACCTGAATGGATGTAGGCCAAATTTGGGTTCATTTTTTTCAGGTTAAAATAATAACATTTAGGGTATTTTTACTGCTGTGAAATGTCAAAATTGGTCAAATTTGGCCTGAATAGTACATAAGAGTTGAGACTTTATACTGTACATAGTAGACATTCACTTGAATTTTCTTAAATAATTTTGGGAAAGTCTAAATAATGAACATTTAAAAAAAAATCTTTCTGTTGTCTTGGAAGAGAATGATGGAGAGTGTTGGGAAGACTTAAATCCCTTATCTGTGTGCTGCTTGAAATAAACATGGTAGCGAGAAATATTACTAACAGTGCAGCTTTTGTGAAGGGGAAATAAACTATAAGAAAAAAAATAAACCAAGAAAAAAAAACAAAAACATGAACTGTCTATTATAGTCATCTGCTACTACAGGCTCACACAGCTATAAACATTCATATTTTTGTTGGACAGACCACATTTTGCAAGGTGATATATATTTTCACCGTTTTTATCTCTTTTGACAGCTTTATTTGAACAAGCAGTTACAGTCTCACCTGTCACAGGGTTGTCATTAGTATCATTAATATTGTTCCAGGTTTGAAAATTGTTTCTTTTTTCTGTCAAGTGCAATCACATTTCTTATTCCAGAGAGACTCCAGAGATTTCAGCTAACTCACACCTGGTCAGGATGATGGTCAATGGTGAAAGAGAGTTTTTGACAAACCTGAGAGCATGTGAAATTTCCTCAGCTCCTGTTTAAAGTTTTAAAGCAGCTCTTTGGAACTTGCTGTCAGTGTGTGGAGGTCAAGCCCACAGGCTGAACTTAAAACAGGTGAGGGCTTCATGAAACATGAAGTCTCACTGTGCCTTGCCATTTCTATTTCTCATTTCTGTTCTCCGGCTGTCTCTGGCTGGTCTCGAGTAACTGACGTAATAAAATTTAGTTCCTGGAAAAAATTTTAATCTAGCCTCTTTCGATATATAAATATTCTTTGGGACTTTTTTTCCGCATAGGATGATGTGGGAGGTATGATAGAAAGTTGAACCCCCCCCCAAATGATTGATGTTGTTCGGTTAGCAAAAACTAAACTAAACAATACATTACTTGGACATTACTACAGCTGAATCGCTAGCCTAATGGAATGTGTGGCTAGCATATTGATGGGGAGTACGACAACCATCCATAAACAATTCTTGAATGATCCACTGCAACATATGATCAACCATGTGCACCTGCTCATGACTCGTAATCAATATTCAGAAAGAAAGAAAGAAAGATTGTCCCAGATGTCCCAAATCAGATGCTGGGAATGTTTTTCCACAAGGTCAGAGCTGTGTTTGGAGGAATGCAGACTACTTGGAACTGTTAGCACAAGGAACCACAAAACAATCCAGCATTTTATTTCTGTGATAACTGCCTTACAATGCTGCAAAGGGAACTACTCTAAATAAAAAACAAAATCAAAACATAAAATAAAATAAAATAATAAATAATAACTTTTAGCCCTGAACCAGATTAAACAAGTGAGTTATAAATAAGAAATGACCCCAAGTACAGCTGATGTGAAGGGGAAATAAACTATAGAAACTTCATTTTTTTTTAACCAGACTACTTATTTCTGCTTTAACACTGCGCATATTATCACTGGAATCTGCAGACTGACTTTTTTCTTTGCCCGGCCTCAATTTGGTATTTGAGGAACTGCAGTTTTTATGTCAGGTCTTTTTTTCCATTTCATTTTTTATCCATGTCCATGTCTGTGTATGCTGCTTACTGTGTGACTATATATATGTAGCCACATATGCAAAACATGATTAGTTGGAAGGGAGATGTCTTTCCTGGCCACTTTATTCAAATATTTTGGGGGACCATGTCAGGTTTTGTTGGAAGTCACAATGACACATTAATCACTGTATATTTATGAGGACTAAATTTTTTTCTACTAAATAAACTAAAAAAAAAAAAAGACTGACTGTACCTTTAAAACGATGAAAAGGGTCATATAATGCTTACTTGGTTAAGCATGGTAAGCCATGGCCTCAGACAAGGCTAATGCTGTTTAAAAGGGAGAAAGCACAGCGGCACATTGTGAAAGCAAATCTCCACTTTAGCAAAGCCAATTTAACCTTTTTCAGATTTGCTTACAGCAATTTGGAACTCAATTAGCACAAAGCATGTGTTAGTTTATTGCAGAAATAAGTGGTTTGTTATCATTCAAAATGACTTTCCTTTCTCTCTGTCGGCCTGGGTCTTCACAAAGCCCCTCAAGAGTTGTTCAATACCATAATGCCGAGATAACAACATGAATCAACTAGCACAACAAAATGTGCAGTCATAGTGGACGGCGTTGGGGCTGACCTACACACTGGTGGGTCTTGCGCCCTAGAGGATCAGATTAAAGCCGTTCTCAATACACAAAACAGTTCCAGAGGTTCTGACGTTTTCCCACAGCAATACGCCACTTCATTAGCACCAGTCCTGTGCAGCTTCATTTGCAAGTAGTTAGATTACTACATATACAGTATATCTCACTTCTGAGTTCACTGGCTGTTAAGAAGTCCTCATTTTACTTGTATTATTCAAAAGAGCCAAGGAACAGGGAATAGCAACAAAGAATGGCACGGAAGTATGGACTAGCCTTTATTCTGATAAAGAGAAACTGTGAGGCATTTTGGGAACATAATAAATCCCACAATGTTTTTAACATGCCCCATGAACTCTGGGTTCAGGTCATTTATGATGCCATTGAACAATAGATGATTGCATACATTTTCTTTTGAACAATTTCATATAAGATTAAAAAAAAAATAATAATAATTTCTTTAAAAACGAGGACATTTTAAGTAAATCCCAAACCTTTGGTAGACAGTGTACATAAATTATCAGTACATATAAATCAGTTAGTAAGCTTGATTCTCTCCTTTTACAATATAAACCACATCAATTTTGACATGTTTGGCACAATGTTGTTCAGTCTATTATGTAGTAATGCATGATTTTCTAATTTTTATTCCACTTTTGATTATTTTGTTTGTGTTCTTTTTCTGAAGTGAAGTGAAGTGAGCACCCCCCCCCCCCCCCCCCCCCCAAAAAAAAAGCAGCAATAGAGGTTAAGGGAGGCTCACCCTGCATGCAGAATGTCTAATTAAAACTCATTCAACTTGTTCCATCATCTGCATCACAGATGACAAATGATCAGAAGAACTCGCACATGCTTATCATCCAGCTTTGAGTTGTTTTTCCTGCTCATCGTCTCATCTCTCTCCGTAGTGCTCAACACCATTCAGATTTAGCTCTTAATTGTCTTTTCATGGTTTTTGACATTTCTCTCCCTAGCTTTCACTTGCTCCCATTTGACCCAGAGAGGTTATGGTTATTGATCTTCAAATCTGCCAGGTTAGGTCATGTCACCACTTTTTAAATTATATTGGATTGTCCTTAGGTTTCGCCTTAGCTTTGATTCACACACTTTGGCTTTCCCTGCTCAGATATTCAACTGCAAATTCTCTTCCATCTTTGTATTCTACCCTCCACCATTTCAGTTCCTGTCAACCTCATCCGTCTGCTTCTTCCATATTTCCGGATACTGCTGGAAGGCTTTACCAAAACAGCAATCTGTCAAGGCCATAGGTTACATTTTACCATCTGCTGTAAGATTAAATTAGGGGAGGTTGTGTATCTCTCATTGTTTGGGCTGCCTCTGCCCTCTACAATATTTCCTCTCACATCAGTCCTGACATGCTGAAAGAGTGTAAAAGATGGAGGGAAGAAGGACAGAGAGGAAGAGATGACCTGGATACCAACCAAAGTCAAGATGAGCTTTTGTGCTCTGTGTGTCTGGTAGTGAGATTAGTTGGCAGTTCTTTCTTTCTGTCTTGCAGCATCAAGGCTGCACTGGCAAACTGAGCACTGTCCTATGCCTACCCCCCACCCCCCAGAAAAGAAATAAAAATAAAAAATACATATATATATATATATATATATATATATATATATATATATATATATATATATATATATATATATATATATATCCTTGGATAGTAAATGCAGTTGTTGCATTGAAGTGTGAGGTATAATTTGTTACTGGGAATCCTCAGCCCTCTCTGAGAGGGACAAATTTAAGCTTCAGGGTGAATCTGTACTCTGCAGCTGAATGTTTCCCCAAAGTCTTCAGTCAGATCGAGGGAGGAGAAAGCAAGTATGAACGAGAGTGCGGGAGATTTCAATGCCCTAGAGCTCTGTCTCAGATAAGGGCAGGCCCATTGCCCATACACACATACTTATTCTATTCAAATCTCCTTACATGAGCAGCTCACACAAACATGCTGTATTTCAGGCAACAAGAATTTCTAACAAGCATCACCAAAAAACAAATAAATAATAAAAAAAAAGCTAGTCAAGTCCACCTTTATCTTGGAATAGAGGCCTGAAATTTACAAAAACAAATATGAACCACTGTGACTTTCACCTGTGAATGTGCATTGCATAATACAAGTGAATACAACTCTCAAATTACAATAGTAATGTACCAGAAAACAGTCTTTTAGAACAGCTTTCTACATGTTTTTTTTTTTTGTAAAGAGATTCTTACCTTCAAGCTTTCTTAGGAACAAACATTCAGAATAAAAACCCAAAAACAATTTCTCTTTTTTTTTTTTTTTTAACTTTTGCAAAACCCGTGTACTCGTCCTTGCACAAAAACAAGGACCCGATGAAAAGAATAAATGCTCCACAGTGCTGCTAGTGGTCAAAAACACCACCTTGGATCTTTAAAGAATTATTCAAAAAAGTGTTGGGGGGGAGCAAACTGTCAAAACTGAAACAGACATGAAGATTCAAAAGACTCACTTCCCTCAATACAATGTAATATTATTATTCCCATCTCCTTTGTTAAAGTTCTCTCTGCCAAAGATTGCAATGAAGCCTTTTGTTATAGATGTATTTTTTTCAATACCTGGACCTTGTAACTTTAGCACTATAATTACGCCACACTTGACAAAGCTTGTAATAGCAGAGCATGTAAAAAAGGAGAGAAACTCACACCTACAGCACAAAGCAAATTTCTGAATTTGGAAGAAAAATGAAACAATGGGAACCTTTTTATCTTGTGAAAAGAACATTCACAAAATCCTGTATCTTGGCATTAAATCACTGATCAAACAGCCTTTAACATTTGTGAAGGTAAAATGTGAAAGTGAAAATGACTGATTTTCTGTCTGCCCCCACTAATAGAAATTAACTTCAGAAATTAATTATCAGTTACTCCCCAATCTGCAAGCACCTAGTGCTTATGGCAGCAGCCCCCAGTCAGAAGGGACATTCTGAATATTTATAATGCCCTGTTTGACTGTTTTCTCTAATCAGGTTGTACCAGCTTATCACTATCAGTGAAACCTATTCACATCATATATTTACAACATTTATATCGCAGACTGTGTCGAACCTTTTAAATGCAAGTTTCTTCAAAAACAGCGTTTGAAGCCAACACAAAGAAGCGTGTAGACAGGTAACATTACAGGTCAACCAAGGGAGACAGAATTAATGTTTACATCCTGTCATGTTGACATGAGCGTAAGCTTCTCATGCACAGTTCCCTCTGAACATTGATACAATCAGCAGCTGTAGAAAGAAAGTTCCTATGTAAAATTTCTCACAATGTTTTTTTTTGTGTTTTTGTGTTTATTATTTATTATTTTTGTGGGGTTTTTTTAAGTAACCAGGTCATTATTTCTGGATAGACACATTGCTGCTGACTTGATTTTTGCTTTGAACACCACAAGGGCAGTGTGGTCTACTTCTATTATACTAAAAGGAAGAGCAACAACTAGAGCCAATATCAAAGCTGGACATCTCACAACAAGACAATCTAGAAGGAATTATCTCTCTGCAGACCAGAGGGGGGAAAAAACCCCCAAACAAAACAAAAAAAATCAATCATTTATTTCGGGAAACTATCAAAAGTCTATGTAGCAGGATTTATATATCTGTGCTGACTTGAGATGACATTTCCACTCTATTCAACATGCTGTGTCTGATACCATAAATATTCATTATACAAAAATTTTTTCAGCCACTCTGATAATGCTACTACTAGTGTGGACCCTTTCCTGATCTAACGTCGTCCTCTCATTTTAGCAGATGTGTAATGTGCTTCACCTGCTAAATGATGGGGAAACAGGCCTGTGTGAAATGGACTGGCCAAATGGAGCTTGGACCTCTCTCTGTCTGTCCAGGCAATTAGGGAACAGATTAGCCAAACCACTGGGAACAATACAGTATCTGCTAATAGACCAACATCACAGCTGCATATAAAGATGATGATAAAGACACACGAACAAGCAGATGAAATATATGTACATGAATATGTGCATGCATAGACGTGCAGATTTGCACAGAAAGTATATCCACACAGAAAATGTTTTGATACATACGAACTTCAAGGTTTCTGGGACTCAATAAAGACAAGGAAGTCTGCAAAAGCCCATATTTGCACAATGGGGAGTAGAGATAAAGTCAAATAAAAAATAAAATAAAAAATAAAATTAGTTAAAATTATAGGAACTCTCTATAGTTTTCATCACATTGCAGGGGAACATAAATGCAAAGCTAGGCTTGTAGGGGTGGACTGAGAGAGAAAAGTGAGAGGGTCTGAAAGAGGGATTGAAGTTGTAAAACCAGAAACACACACACTCACACATGCATACATGCAGCCCAGCCAACCCTTCCAGTGACATCTGGACAGCGGTAATAACACGGTGCAAAATGCCATCCCAGAGAAACTGCATATTAACACCCAAATAGAGACATGCTAATGGCAGTTATCACCGGCTCTGCTCAGCTGTCTCCCTAACAGACCAACAGAAAGGGTAAAATAAAGTGCGAACGAGAGGCGGAACTAAATGTATTAAAGCTAGAATAGGTATAGAAAAAAAAAAAAGACTGAAATGGGCAGGCCTCCTCAACAGCTCTTTGTTCAATCTCCATTCAAACTCTCTGCCCATCAGCATCACAAGTTCTGAAAAATAGTCATCACTAACCTTTGACTTCATAGGATCCAGGATCCAGTAACTATCACAGTGGCAGATATCCAAGAGAGAGTCTCAAATTTGAAGAGTTGTACAGCACCAGGGCCCCATATGATCCTCACCTACTGGCTAAAGAAGCTAACTACAGTCCATGAGCACCTAGTGGCACAAATGAACCAGTTGCTAATGGCTAAGACACCACAAAGACTAGCCAATAACCTGTATCAGTACAACATAGAAGCTCTTGTCAGGCAGAGTAAGGCAAGTCCTGAGGAGTCAGCAGAATGGAAAGAACAAGATCCTGCTGGGATATCCATGCTGGGATAATAAACTGTCCAAAGGCGGAGATAGAAGCCACTGACATCAAGACAAGAAAGCGCCTTACCATGCATGGGGGGTTTCACCCCAATTCCAGCACCCTGAAACTGTACATTATGCTAAGCAGTAGGAAGGAGGCCAAGGACTCGTGAGTGTCAGAACTGTTATCCCAGATGAAACAAGAAAGATCCATGAGTACATCAGGAAGATGGCCACAACTGATCATGTGTTTAGTGAGTACCACAGGCAGCAGAAACCCGAGAAAGAAGAGGAGCAAGAACAGGAACCATCATGGAAGAACAGGCCCCTGCAGAGCATTTACCACTGGCAGATAGAAGAAGCGGCTAATATAGAAAAATCCTACTAATGGCTAGACAAAGCTGGGCTGAAACACAGCAAAGAGGAACTAATCATGGCAGCACAGGAACAAGCTCTAAGTACAAAATCAGTAGAGGCTGGGGTCTACCACACCAGGCAAGACCCCACGTGCAGGCTGTGCAGAGATGCCCCTCTGACGGTCCAGCACATAACAGCAGGGTGCAAGATGCTAGCATGCAGGGCATACATGGAATGCCATGTTATTATTAGCCCCCTGAAAAACTGACCTTTTTATTGAGCCGTAGCACAAACCACTGCTGTGCAATGATGCTCTTTAACCCCTTAATGCCTAGTGTATCATATTTGATACGTATGGTTTTTGAGAGTTTTTGAGACTCTTACATCACCAGCGTGATTTTTTTTTCCTCCTGAAAAACCTAAATAAATTGCACAATCCATTTTTAAGCAATTAATAGCAAAAAAGAAAAAAAAAGCTAAATGTGGCAAATATGACATGAATAAAAAACTAATATACAAATTATTATTTAAGTATCTTGTAAAATTTGTGAGAAGGTTCAATAAATACTCCATTTTCAATAAATGTGAATATTCTAGCAATTATTTCACAATTTGGGCTTTAAGGGGTTAACTGTGTAATGCTCAAAGCTTGTAAAAAGTTACAACTGAGGGTTATCTTCCAATTTCCGTATAAAAACATCAGCAAGACTTTGAGCTGTCACTTGAGAAAGCATCACCTCAAGAACAAAAGAAATCATTTTAGCCTTGAGAAAAAGAATAGCTGATTCTCACAAAGACGGAGATGGATATACAAAGTTACCACAGCATTTCCAACTGTCAAGAACTGGAGTGAGAAGTATCATCAAGAAATTCAAAGAGAGCCACACAGTACAGAACAAGCCTGGCGGAGGTAGGAAGCAAAATATTTCAAAGACTGTGGAAAGAAAACTAGTGAGAGATGTGTCTAATGACCCCAGAACAGCTGCCAAGACACTAGGGAGTGACTCAGCCAAGTTGGGAATTGTAGTCTCAAAAAAGACAATCACTAGAACCCTGCATAAGAATGGACTGTAAGGTTGCAGAGCGAGAAAAACTTAACTTCTGCAGAGGAGACACCTTAAAGCCAGACTGAAGAATGCAAAGCTTGGAGAAAGATTATGCATGCTGGAACTGCATCTTTTAGTCAAATTACACAAAACTAGAGCTCCTATGCCACAGAGATGCTACTTATGTTTGGAGAAAGATGGGAGAGGAGTACAACTCAAAGAATACCGCCTCCACAGTGAAACATGGTGGTGGGAGTATTATGCTGTGGGGATGCTTCAGTGCATCTGGAACTGGGAATCTTGTCAGGGTGGAAGGAATCATGAAGAAAGAAGGATATGTGAAGACTTTGAAAGAAAACCTCAAACAGTCAGCCGCAAAACCAGGTCTGGGTCATCTTTTCTTCCAACACGACAATGACCCAAAACAGAGGTTGCTTCACACAACTGACTATTAGCATCCTAGTTCTGTTTAACAGTACTTGGGAAATACTTAAAAATGAATGAAATGTCCTTATCTGTATATACTAGTTTGTTTCTGATGTGTTATGCAATGAATCACTTTTTCTTTTTTTCTTTTTTTTTTACTTCAATTACTGTTAAAGTTTAATGTAATACCCTCCTGTATTGAGAACATAATACACTCTGTGTTTTGTGTGACTGTACCCTTCATAGACCTGTAATTTTAGGGAGTGAGAACTTTCACAAAGGCAGTCAGAAACATAATTCTAATTCTGAAACCTTAGTACAAACAAGATGAAACAATGTAAAAAGAAGTAAAAGCAATGATTATGTATGAAAGCCACAACAGCTTTTCAGAAATCACATAAGAATCATCTTAGAAATCCATCAATTAGTCTGCTGACTGCCTCTGGGGGTAATAGTCAATATTTCAGGGCTTCTGGTGTAGTCAAAACTTTGTTGTTTCATTCAACCAGTCGTTTTATTTTATGTAAGTGCAGTTCTACTGATTTCCCACAATAAAAGCTTTTTATTTCTGTGATCCCACAACCTCTGGCAAAATAGCAATATTTGACACTCTGGGATAAGAATAAGTTGGTTGATGCAGCCTCTAAACTCCACAGATCTCAGGCTAGTTGAGCCCAATCTACTGTGGTCTTAACCCATAACCTGTAGGATACACTACCAGTTTCCCAATGCCAGACACCACCCATAGAGGTCTGGTGGACACGCCCTGATGCTTTTGTCAGTACAGGAAGACAGTATATAGTATTAGGCAGGTGGTTTTATTGCAGTGGCTGGCTTGCATAATTATGTATTTAAAGTAAAACAAGAACTGAAAACCAGCAGAGCACCGTTCGAGTGACAAAGACAAAAAGGAATGTATGCAAAATAAATGAGCATTTTGGACTAAATCATTAAATAAAGAAATAGACTGACAATGGTGCAAAAGAAAAAAAAATCTGCGCAGGCTTTATCTGAGCAAAGCAGGGAGTGTTAACTTTGTCATTTTCAGTCTTTGAAATCATCTTTTGAAATCCTGCTTATTTGTATTTTGGGAAATTAGCCTTTGAACGGTACATTTTTTTGAACTTCAACAACTCCCTGTCTACTTTAACAGATCCGGAACAGGCAGGGAGAAACAGACAAGGAACAAAGTCTCTGCAGAAATAAAAAAAAATCCCTTAATGCACAACAAAGTCCATATTGGATTAGATGCATTTGAGGTTTCATATTGAAATAGAGGCACTGTGTGTTTTTTGTCTCCATTTTCTGTAGTGTTTAAATGTGTGTCTTTGCTTTCTTTCTCACTTGTTTTAACCCAAAATTGTCTATGTATCAGTGTGTGTTTTGAAAATGAGTGTGCGTGTGAAATTGAGGGGGTTGGGGCTTCTCGCACTACTGGCTGTTTTAATCTTCTACTGGTAACAGGCAAACAGCAGCAGGCCTCTGCGTCAGCATGGGGTAAATAATTTTAAATTTAAACTTGCTCATACAAACACAACAACTTGCAGCTGCACATTATACTGTACACACTAATATAGCTGGAATTTGTATGCAATGCGCTCATAATTCACAATTCACACACATAATAGCAATGGGCCTAGTTGGGCAATACCATCATGTGGTTATAGTGACCAAGGCTTGCATGTTAGTGATCTCATCAAGCTGAAATGGACCCGAAGTGTTGAAGAGCTGCAGTTTATCATGAGACAAGAGTGGAAAGCAGCTGAGCTAGTGACTGAAAACTGCTGAAGGAGTTCCTAAACACTTGAACGTAATCTAAAACCAAATGCATTGACTCTCAAATTTATAGTAGCTAGGGCTATTTAAGTAATAACCCCAAGTGGTGAGTCAGATTTTAGAATTCATGTTTATAACCTACACAAGCTTGTCAACAAAACCACAGTTGCATTATGAAAATTATTCTCAATTAATAAAATTCCTTTAGGAGCAAAACTGAAAGATTTAGATTCAATTTAGATTTTTTATTTATTTATTATTTTTTTTTTAAAGAAACTGTTTTTCCAATTTTGGTCATTCTTCCTTATGATAACAGTATACTAACCAAAGTAATTCTGCAGCTCTGGGAACACCACACAAACTAAGTAAGAAGGAGCAAGAAACATGCACCTTCAGGCGATCAGGCAGGTTAACAAGCCAGGAGCTTAGCCAGATTATCTGCACCGCTCTATTTAGAGGAAAAGCTGAAAGCAAGTTCACCCTAAAATCTTTGTGCTAAATCTCACTGCCTACAAAACCTGTGAACACAGACAGCTATAGAGATGTTCTTTCGCGCCAATCGAAATTCCAAACACAGTTTCTGTTTCATTTTTTTTTTTTTTTTTTTTTTTTTTTTTAGCCTGTCATGTCTGGCATCTTTCACAATCGGAATGATGATCCGAATGCACTGATGTACCAAACATATTTGCTTTGACAAGAACAGCTCTATATGTTTCCTATAGGCTCTTCTTGTTAATGTTTGCAATTTTATTTTTATTTATTTATCTTTTTATTTAGTTATTCATGCCAAGTCTGACAGGCAACAAGGAAGGGGCAAGAACAAGAGGTGGGGGGGAGAAAAGGGGGGGGGGGGAGAAAAGGAAGAAAGGAGATAGAAAAAAAATAAAAAAAATAAAAGGGGTTGATATACTCACACACACACACACACACACACACACACACACACACACACACACACACACACACACACACATCCATACACACACCCATATGCACCTACATATACACACACACACAAACACACACACACAAGTTTATTGTTTGTAGTAATGTGTGTGTATGCGCCTTTGTCATGCAATGTATTCGATAATGAGGGCGAGAAACTGCAACCATGCCCCCCGCGATCCAGAGGCAGATAGGGAAGGACCCAGGGGACCCAGGCCATCCACAGCACAGGAGCTCAGAAGACTTGGGGCCACACATCCCGATGGCAACCGCGTACACTCCCCAGAAGAGGAAGGAGGGAGGCTACAGACGGAACCCCCACAATCCAGGGGCTAGAGTCCAGAGAGCCAGAGACGACGGGCAGCCCACCCCCCCCGGCAGGCCGGCACCCCCAGCACGAGCCAGGCACGCGGCCCCCGAGGCCCCAAGCGCCCGAGAGCAGCCCGACACCCGGCAGAGCCCCCCCACGCCCCAAAGAGGCCCAAGCCACCCCCAGGTCACGGCCGCCAAGGGAGCAGGCCAAAAACCATGCCGAGACATCCGGCCACACATCCCGGGACCCATGGGCACCCACACCCCAGGGGCGGCAGTGACGACCAGTGGGGAGCAGCATGGAGCGGTAGGGAGGGGTAACTCCCACCCTCCGTGTCCCACCGGTGCCAAGGCTTGGCAAGCCACCAACCCAGGCCCAGCTGTCCACACACACACACTCTCACAAGCACGCACGTACACACACACACACACACACGTACCAGTCATTCCCTCATGTACACACACGCACATACACACGCACGCACATTCGCATGCACCAGTCACACACTCATGCATACGCACAAGTAACATACATGGACACCTAATGTGGGAGAGCGGGTACCAGCACCAAGCCAGCGGCAACCCAGGGAAGCAGCCAACCCAGCCCCGAACAATGAGCCAGTCCCCATCCCAGGCGGGGTGCATGGAACTGGGGTGTGAGAAGGCCCGCCCGCCCCCTCCTCCCACTCAGCGTGTTGGGGGGGTGATGTGAATGTATGTACTGAGAAGAATGTGTATGGCTGTGTGAAAACTACAGTGCTTTTAAAATTGGAGGGACAGATGTAATATGAGCACTGAATAACAGAGCCCATCCACACTGTCCCCCCAAGGCCCTCAATGTCTAAAATGTAAATAAAATTGAGGTGCAGGCAGCAGTGAACAGACAAGTGGGGCCACCTCAGCAGTGCCACCCACTAACCACTGTGTGACACACCTGCCCCCCAAGGCCCTATATGTACTATGATGTGTTGTGAGCTGTATAATGCAATTAAAAAAGGAGGAGTGGGACATCACGCAGCACAGCGAGCAGAGCCGAGGTGATGGCCCTACTCACTGCAGCACGAGCCCCCCACCCCCGAGAACCTATGTGTGCATAATGTGATGTTAAACTGAGTGGGAGGAGGGGAGGGGCCAGGATAAATATGACCGGGAGGCAGAGGACTACCCCCCGGAGGAAGAGAGCCAGCTAGCTACTGGCTCACTAGGCACCCCAGTTCCCTACACCCCCCCGCAGCCCAGGGAAGGCAGGTCCAGGGCCTGAAGTGACCGCACCCCCAGGACGCCACCGTACTCCAGGCCGGCACCCACTGCCCCCACTGCAAACAGGACACAACACACACCCCACATGCATACAAAGGACAACAAATATCGCACACACACACACACGCACGTACGCACACATACACACGCACGCACACACACGCACACACACACAGACACACACCCCCACATACATACTCACACATACACACACACGCACACAGTGGTCCTGAGTCAGAACCAACCGGCCCCGTGTGGGGCAACTGCTGCTCCCTCACCTGAGCGCCCCACCACCCCATGGGGGAGGGCACCCAGAATCCCGGAATGCCAGCCAGACACCCCGACACAGCCAACCCACCCCACACGGCGGCGCGCCCAAGGGGGCACAGACCCCTCCAGCGCAGGGAGGGGCCCAGCCAGGAACCGGGCAACCCCGGGCACCAGGGCCCCGACCCCCGCACCCCGGCCCCCACAGAGGAAGCCGGCCACCCGGACGGGGCCAGCACCGCCACCACGGGACCCCGAGCCCCACACCCCACGACCATAAGAGCACCATCCAAGTCCCCACCACCAACAACCAGGGCCCGGACACAGAAACCACAAAACGGTAGCCACCGCCTCCAGGCCAGAGCCATCAGACACCCAGGCCCCCCCGGCCCACCCCCAGCCACCTACCGGGTGCGCCATGAAACTAGACCACAGCTCGTCACCCCCATCATGCGATGGAGCTGATCAGTGGGGACCAGAGAGATTCAAATTTTGCCAGTTGATTTTTAGAGGTGGCAGACATTCTTTCCAGACTAATGTGGTCTAAAAGTAGATTCTTATAGTGAGTAACGCATAAATCATTTTTTGATTTCCAATTCATGAGGATCGTTTTCTTAGCGATGCATAAGGTAGTAAGAACTATGTGTGATATATTTGTTTCCATGTTTAATTCACTTAAATCACCTAGAATGCACAGTTTTGGTGATGTTGGGATATCGCAATTAAAACATGTGGATAATTCCTCACATATCCTCTGCCAGAACCTCTGAACAGGTGTACAAGCCCAAACTGCATGCATATAGTTTTCAGTATGGTTGCCTGAACAGTGGGTGCATATATTTGTGTCTCTGAGGCCCATTTGGAACATCCTGTGTCCTGTATAATGTATTCTATGAAGAGTTTTGTATTGTATAAGTTGTAAATTCGGACTTTTAGTCATTTTGAAAGTGTTTAAACATATCTGTGTCCAGAAGTTTTCCTCTGGGTTAATGGAAAGATCTCGCTCCCATTTTGTAGTTGGGAGGGATATTGAATCATTAATTTTTAATAATAACTTATATATTTTTGATAGTAATTTAGGGGTATAAAGATTTAGAAATTCTGTTACCAGTACAGGGGTTTCTAATTTTAAATTATTTAAATTAAACCTTGCCTGTATGATAGACCTCAACTGCTGGTATTCGAGAAATTTGCTATTGCTAATTTCATATTTGGAAATAAGTTCTTCAAATGAAATAAAGGTCCCATCGTGAATAACATGTTCTAAATTCTTTATTCCTTTCTCTTGCCATGTTGAGAAGTTCAGTACTGTTTTTTTCTGACATATATCTGGATTGTTCCAAATGGGTGTCAGTTCACATGGGATAAGTGAAGACTTTGTTATCTTTAAGAATTCCCACCAGGCTGTCAGAGAGGTGTTTATGTTAAGACTTTTAAAACCGCTATGATGTTTAATACTGACGCTAATGAAAGGTAAGTCAGAGATTTTCACTTTTCCACAGAGTGTTTGTTCTAAATCCAGCCATGGGCTGTCTAAAGGGCTTGATTTGATCCATCTTGAAATATACTGTAATCTATTGGCTAAGAAATAGTGATAAAAATTTGGGAGTTCTAGACCACCACTGCATTTTAGCTTTTGTAAAGTTTTTAAACTTATTCTTGAGGTTTTATTTTTCCACAAAAATTTTGAAATGTTTGAGTCTAGAGATTTAAACCAGGCAACAGAAGGTTTATTAGGGATCAGTGAAAACAAATAATTGATTTTAGGCAAAATCATCATTTTTACTGTGGCAACTCTCCCCATGATAGATATAGGTAGAGAGTTCCAACGTGTGAGATCATCCTCTACTGTTTTTAATAGAGGAATATGATTCAACCGTACCAGATCTGACAGCCTGGGGGAAAAATTAACACCTAAATATTTAATATTGCCAGATTGTAGTGAGGTGGTCGTGGTGTTCTGAAAATTACAATTTAGAGGTAAAACGTTTGATTTACTCCAATTGATGGAGTAGTCTGATATAGATGAGAACTTATCTATAAGTGTGATTGTTTTTAGAAGAGAAGTTTGTGAGTTCTCAAGGAAAAGTAATACATCATCAGCATAAAGGCTTATCTTATGGTCTGTGTTTTCTGTTTGAATTCCTTTAATATCTACATTTTGTCGGATTGTTGCTGCTAGTGGTTCAATGAAAATGACAAAGAGTGAAGGAGAAAGTGGGCAGTAGGGTTTAATCCCGGGATCCGGGATTCCCGGGAAATGCGATCAGAACCATTTCCCGTTTCCCGGGAAACGTTAGACGGGAAACCGGGAAAAAAGTCGCGCGCGTCGATTTGACTTTCAGAAAGAAAAGAAAGCTTCAGAAAGTTAAATTTAAGGAAATATTGAGAGAAGGGTTCGTTTAATGCGAAAAGCATTACTCTTCATTTCAGGCACGTTCAGCCTCCGTTTAAGGCTTCAGCCTTCATCTCAAGCGTTTTAATAGAGGTATTACACAGTTGTACTTTTTTCCTCTTTAATTTGTTGAAATCGTAGGCAATGTGTTTACCCTAAGGTATTTTGTATTATATAATTTTATATTATTATATATTGTTATATTGCATTATATAGCCTATAAAATATGCCTGCCCTGAACAATAAAGAAATATCTGTTTAACTTCGAGTGTTTCTTTTCCTCGTTTGCAGCCGCTTACTAACAATCATGAATTAGGATACGGGCCTAATGGGTGAAGAAATTATCATGAAATAGATTACTTTAACATATTTCGCTTTTAAAATGGAGTTGAGTAAAATGTATATTTTTTAGGCTATAAGGATTGGCCAGTTTTTCAAAAGACGATTCACAGCGAACCTACTTTAACCCTCAGACACGGTGTTATAAATTTGCTGTTGCCAGAATGGCAATGACCAAGTCGTAGTGCATTACTCAAGGCCCTGTGTTATGTCATATTATAGTGTAGTACCGTAGTTAACTTTTCAATGACTATTACAGCGTTCCACTGGTGGAGATATAGCGCAACAGATGTCGCCACGACAGCGTGGCTGAGCCATTATCAATGCTGTGGAGATGAACCGTATTGTTTTGCACCAGCAGTTGTAAAATATCTTGGTATAATTCCATGTACAATGGAGGAATATTCGAATTATATTTGTTAAGGGAGTGTTGAGGAACGATACAACACCGCATAGCTCGAGCACTCGAATGTCGAGATGTAGGTTTTATTGCGTTAATCAAGCCGACGTTGCCCCCTACTGGGCATAACAGGACATAGCTGGAAAGCTACCTCTACAATATCACAATAGGTTAAGGCCGACACAGGCTACAGAAGGCCTAATTAAAATAAAAAAATAAATAAACTTTTTCCCGGGATTCCCGGGAAATGGCTCGTCATTTCCCGGGATTTGATTCATGTCATTTTCGGGAAAAATATTAAACCCTAGTGGGCAGCCCTGTCTGGTGCCTCTCTGCAGACTGAAGCTTTGGGAAATAAGATCATTTGTTCTAACACGTGCATTTGGAGAGCTGTATAATGTTCTGATCCAGTTTTTGAAGGATGAACCAAATCCAAATTTGTGTAGAACTGCTAACAGAAATTTCCAATTTACCCTATCAAATGCCTTCTCTGCATCTAAAGAGACAACTGTGGTTTCTAATTTATTAATAGAACAGTAATCTATTATATTTATCAGTCTGCGTGTGCCGACCCTTGATAAAACCTGTTTGGTCTGGATGTATAATAGATGGAGTGATTTTTTCTAACCTTCTGGCAAGGACTTTGCAAATTATTTTAAGGTCTACATTAATCAGAGAGATTGGCCTGTAGCTGGATGGGAGTGTGGGGTCTTTGCCTGGTTTAAGAAGTAGACTAATGTTAGCAGAGTTCATGTTTGGAGAGACCGCATGATTGCTCTGAATCTGAGCCACCATTCTGAGAAAAGAGGGTCTTAGTACAGACCAAAATTCTTTATAAAACTCTGCTGGAAAACCATCTGGGCCTGGGGCTTTATTATTTGGGAGATGCTGTATTGCTTCGTAAAATTCAGATGATGAAAGAGGCGAATCAAGAGTCGCGGCCTGTTCATCATTTAGTTTAGGTAGATTAATGTTATTAAGATATTCTTCAATTTCAGCATCAGATGGATTAATCTGCGATGAGTATAAGGCTTCATAGAAGTCTCTAAAAGAGTTATTTATTTGTTGTGGGTCGTGGGTAATATTACCAGTTGAGTCTTTAATAGAATAAATGGCTGTTTTTTCTTTATTTAGTTTTAACTGGTTAGCCAAAAATTTTCCAGATTTATTTCCATGTTCGAAGTTTTCTAAACGCAACCTCTGCAACATGAATTGTGTCCTTTTATCAATTATTTCATTTAACTCCAGTTTTAGTTTCCTCATGTTGTTAATTATATGTTCTTGTGGTGAAGCAGCATAGGCAGTTTCTAAAGATTTAATTTTCTGTTCTAATTCTAACACAAGTGCTTTTTCTTTATTTTTCTTATGCGAGCAGTAAGATATTATTTTGCCCCTCATTACTGCTTTTCCTGCTTCCCAAAGAACACACGGTGATATTCCAGGTTGATCATTATTTTCTAAATATGCTGACCACTCCTTTTTGAAATAATTAATGAAATCTTGTTCTTTAAGTAATGATGTATTAAATCTCCAGTTCCTGGTTGGTGGTGTGACTCTTTTCTGTGTCAGAGACATAGACACCGGTGCATGATCACTGATAGTGATAGGGTGAATCTGAGTGTCTGTGATATCCATCATCATGGAGCTGCTAACTAAAAAGTAATCTAAGCGGGAGTGAGACTTGTGTACTGGTGAGAAGAAACTATAATCTTTCAGAGTGGGGTGATGTGAACGCCAAGCATCGCAAAGACCAAAATCCTTCATGTACTGTTTAAGAATGTCTGCAGACTGCCAGTTCCTCTGACTCACTGCTGTACTGAGCCTGTCAATATCTGCATTAAGTACCAGGTTGAAGTCTCCTCCTATTATAAGTGTGGTGTCAGAGTGGTCGGACAGCAAAGTGAAGAAGGTATGAAAGAAGGAGGGGTCATCAACATTTGGCCCATATATACTAGCAATGCATAAATCTATATTTTGAATAGTTAAATTGAGTATTATAAATCTACCTTCTGGGTCTGATGTAGTATTTCTAATGATGCAGTTTATCTTTTTGTTAATCAATATGGCTACACCTCTTTGTTTGGAGTTGTAGCAGGCTGAGTACATGTGAGGGAACTGTGGAGAGGAGAGTGTGTGCGCAGATGTTCTGGACACATGTGTCTCCTGTAGAAACACAACGTCAGCCTGTAAATCATTTAACCGATTAATAATTTTCACTCTCTTTTCCCTTGAACCAACTCCGCGTACATTCCATGAGACAAACTTGAGTGTGCTCATGTTTAGATTAACAGGTGAAGTGTTGTGTGTTTACTAAAGATGTGTGCGCGCGTCCTCGCATGTGTCCTCCATGACCTTGTGTGCGCATGTGTACGCGTCCTGCATGACTGTGTATCCTGTATGGCAGCGTGTGTGCTGTATGTCCGTGTGGCAAACATGTTGGGTGCAAAAAAAGAAGAAGAAAAAGGAGTGTAAAGTGAGAGAGAAATGAAACAGTGCAAACACCAAAGAGCCAAGCATAAAAAAAGAAAAAAAAACAACATGATAACAAAACAAAGAGCTGTGCATTAATTGTTATATAGAGACCTGTAGACCGGCCGCGGTTTAAGTTTATCTCTTATCTAATCAATTACATGCTTTAAATTAACATGAAGTTGCTCCTAATAAAGCCATGGGGTAACCTCCCGGTCCCTGTACAGCTGACCGTTAACATAAAGCTTATCTACAGCTACCGTAGCTCTGACGCCCTCAGTGATGTATTTCTTCCTTATTGGAAATAATACTCGCCTCCGATCGAGAATCTCTTTTGGAAATTGTTCATTAACACTGTAGTGTGTTCCACGCAGCTCTCTGCCCCGACTCCTGACCTGCTCTTTTTGCTTGTAATGTTCAAATTTAGCTACAATTGGCCGAGGCCGTTTGTTATCGGGCTTCTTACCTCCGAGCCGGTGAACACGATGGAAAGTTATATTTTTTACCGCTTCACTCAGGAGTTTCAGCTGATGCTGGAGGAATTCGCGAACCGAGGCTTCGGCATCCTCCTCTGCTTGCTCTGGGATCCCGGAGAAGACGAGGTTGTCCCGCATGCTCCGAGCCTGGATGTCCAGAATGGTCTCCCTCATTTTCTTGTTTTCCCCGGTCAGCTGTGTCATCCCATCGGTGAGTTGTTTCACGGTATCCCTCAGCGTTTGGTTCTCGACAGCAAGCGACGCCACCTGCTCTTGGCTAAACTCCAACGACACCCTCAGCTGTTGGAATTCCTTGTGTAGAACCTCCACCAAGGCAAGTCGGGCATCTAGGCTAGTTAGCTTCTTGTCGATGGAGTCCAGGACATCAGTGAAGCTTTTCTCTGGGGATAATGTGGATGTGCTTGTTGAGCACTCGGAACGAGTGCGTTTAGAAGTTGGTGTGGCCGTGGTAGCAGGATTTTTTTGTGGTTTGCCCATCACGAAGTTGACAAAGCACTCGTCGACGTAGCTCTCCAGGCTGTACAATGTTTCCTCGTCCAGTTTGTTATATTGAAAGAATTAATAGGCAGAGGTTAGTATTAGGAATAATTCTATTTTGGTATAAATATATTGGTTTGATTTACCTGAGTTGCACCGGTTTGTTTACTATACCGCCATATTACTTACGCACAGCTCTCGCGTGATCTCAGCAGTGACGCATCTCACAGGTACAGCACTCTGAGGGGAACACGATGTGCACCCTCAGAGTGCTGTTTCATTTTAAATTTATTCTTCTTTCTTTTAATTTGATGTATACAATCAGAGGTGTTGCTTGCCACTGGGCAAGGCAGGCAAATGCTTGGGGACCCAGGCCAGTGGGGAGCCCCGTGGGCTGACAACCCTTTTTTTTTTTTTTTTTTTAAAAGCCTGTCATGTCTGGCGGATCTTGCAAGCAGAACTGTGATCTGAATGCATTGTTGTGCCAAACATATTTGCTATTTCAAGATGAGCTCTATAGGTTCTCTATAGGCTTCTCTTGTTAGTGTGTGACCCTTTATTTTATTTGAGTTATTTTTAACATACTGTGTGACAAATTGTGCCAGAGCTGACAGGCTTAGGAAAAAGAAAAGAAAAAGAAAAAAAGAAAAAGATAAAGGGAGAGAGAAAGAGAGAGAGAAAGAGAGAGGGGAAAAAAAGAGAATAGAGAGAAAATTAAAAAAAATAGGAAAGAGCACAAGTAAATAAACCAAATAATTCATCACTTGTTAAACATAAAAGATACTGACAATACTTGCAAAATTAAAAATTGTGTGGGGAAAACAAAAATTGCTTGGTTACACAAACCAACCATTTTGTATTATGATTACGTGAGTGTTTGTGTCTGTGTCATGAAATGTACTTACCAATGAGGGCAGAAAGCCACAGCTCTGCCCGTCAGAAGCTACAGGCGGGCAAAGAAAGCCCCAGGAAGCCCAGGCCACCAGCAGCCCATCAAGACCTATGAAGACCCGTGGCCACTCATTCCAAAGACAACCGTACACCCACCCCAGCAGACGGGGGAGGGAGGTCCCAGACGGAGGCCCCCAGTCGAGGAGCAAGAGCACCAGAGAACCCGAGGCAACAAGAAGCCAGCCCCCCCGAGCGGCCAGCCACCTGCACAGGCCGGCGGCAGGCCTCCAGGGCCCTTGGCACCCGAGGACCGCCCGACCCCCCACAGAGCCCCCCCACGCTGAAGAAGCCAATGCAGCCGCGCGCCGCAGCCCCCAGGGGAGCAGGTCAACACCCATGTCAGAACATCCAGCCCCACCCAGGAACCCCGAGGCACCCACACCCCAGGGGGCAGGGGGGAGGAGGCAACCAGCAAAGAGCGGCCAGGAGGCAAGGCACCACGCCCAGGTCCAGGTCCAGCCATACATACAAACACACACGCACACCCGCAAGCACACCCATGTACACATACACATTCAAACTTACAAACTTTACACATACAAACTTTTAAACTATGGTAACGACAACAAAAACCACATAATGACACACTTGAATAATATAACTTCCACTAGCATCACATTATTTCTTATGTTTACTTTTACATTTTAGTTAGCTTAGCTAGCAGAGCGGCCTGGTGTGTCCAGCTCTGCTGGCTGTGATGTGACCAAGCTCAGATTGAGTGCTCAAGTCAGGACATGTAGGACCTACTGTAGTAGTTATAGTATTAATACTTCATGACCAGTCAACTTGGTCTACTCAAGAGTAATGTTTTACATGTCATTTTACAGGACTGTTGTCAGGTTGTTTATAACATAATGGTGCTTGAAGGGGGCCCCTGTGAATTTTTGCCTGGGATCCCAACAGTCTCTAGAATCATCACTGGGTCGAATTTATTACAGGTAGGTATGACAGCCAAAGCTGTTAAAATAAGGCTTTGCTCATAACAAATACATGCAGTACCTGTATGTAGCAATGTACATTGAATGTAGTGATACACCTTGTGGTCAGTTTCCTTTCACCTATCTCCTTTCAAATGAGGTGCATATTCATTCAGATTTGCATCATCTCAGACACTCCATCCCCCCAAAATCCACATGGAGATTACAATCAGAGGCTTGTCATATTCAATTTTAGAACCGATTTGTCCCAATTGCCATATTTCCATTTCCTGCTCATTTCATTCACTTATGTCACCATGATCAAAGACATTCACCTGAGCTTCCTTGTTGTAGAGGACAGGATAGGGATTTACAACTGGCTCTTTCCATAAGGCTTCTTGACATGCTCATATCATCATATACCTTGAGGAAAAACAAGGTGCAGGATCACAGTACTGGATAATACTTTTCGGGTTTGTCTGAATCCTAAAAATAGTAGATGGTTTGAGATTGTGTATGAAATAGAGGCAAAACGGTGACAGAATATGTCATGAGGAATTGGGGAATATGGGGAATATGAAATTATGAGAGGACAGTTCTATGGGCAACAAAGCAAAAGAATCGCTATTTGATATGTTTAGTGATCATACAGTTTCAGTGCAGATGAAAGGTCAACACATATAAACAACTCAGGGGCCCACAGGCCAAACCTTTGGCTGCATTCAAAACTGATGTCATGTGAAAGGGCATGAACTGTGATTACAGACTTCTAGTTGAAACATGTCTCTTAAGGCACAGCTGAAAGGGCAGCGGGGCTGTCATCTCTTCTGGTCAGTAGTTGGGGAAGCTTCTGGAACAAATGGAAACTTTGAATCTACTGTTAAACCACACAGCCGTTGGAGATGCTGCCGGAACAAAATCTCCGAAGCACACACACCCTACTGCAAATTGGAAAACTGAAAGGTCTACGGAGGTCTCCTAGTACAAAGACAAAAAAAAAAAAAAGAAATAAAGCAAAATAGAAAAGCAGATCAAGAAAAGAGGTGACTATCTCAACAGAAAGTAGAGATGCTGCTGAACAAATTTATAAAGTCATTTCAGAATCACTGCTTGGTGACCTTGCTACTGACATATCTCCCTATTCTGCAGGACACACTCACACTCTCCCAAATATGAAGCATGACAAGAGGAACTGCTCCAACTGCAGTTTTACTTTGCCGCATGCTGTCTAAACATTAACAAAACTGACATGGTCACGATCATTGCTGTGCCCTCCCTCGCTGACCTTCTTAGGAGATTCACTTCAGATTACATTTATTATAGTTTGACCTCCATTTATGTCATCACTGTGCATCTGCAAAGGGAATTTCATTTATGGCTACCTAGATTTTTCTAGCATCTACCTATCTTCCATTTATCCATATAAAACTGTATAAAAATGAGACCAAAACTGTAGCTACACATTAAATGACATCCAACCTTTGACTATTTTTCAAATTTTTCTTTTTCTTTTTTTGAACTTGGACAACCTGCCTACAGCAGCCCATTTGATCACACACATACTTCAAACTCATATTTTCCCTTCAGCACTATTTAATACTGTGCTCACTACTTATGAACTAAAACATATACAGTACTCTGCAAAAGTCTTGAGCTGCCCCTGATTTCTTTATATTTTGCTTCCAAGGAGCCAGACTTTCTTGTGATTTTCATAGCACTCTTGAGCAATAGTTCTCCAGGCTTTCATTGGACATTGGTGGCATTTTCAGTCCAGTCCTTGTACTTGACCATTTTCATGAAATTATATTTTTGCAACAACAAAGTGATTCCTAAAGAAAAAATTGGCCTATCTTAGCATAATGTGGGATGTGTTCTTAAAAGAGCTGAAGAAACTCGACAAGTGGAGGATAAAACACCAACTGGCAGGCATGAAAAACTATTTACAGGAGATTAACAGTATCTGAAACTCATGTTCTTAAGTAATGGGGAAAAAATCCAGCAAAGACCTCACACAGGACCTGAGAGATAGCTGACCCTTCAGCTGCTCCATCTCAGGGAAACAGGGAGAAAAGGCTGAGATATTTCACTAAGAAATGGACTGAAAATTGGTGGTAACAGGTCTGATGGAGTGATGGATGCAAAGTTGAAAATTTTCATTCAAATCATAAATACATACAAATGAGATTGGGAGAGAGGTACAACAGGGAGTGTCTGCAGCCATGGTGTTGGGGATCTTGCCAAAACTGATGGAATTATAAACACACAAAGGTACCATCAGATTTTGATCCACCATGTAATACCATTTACCATTTACCACAATGGAACACAATCAGTCGTGGATTGTCTGAACAGAAGGCAGCCAACATCCAAAGAAGAGCTTTGTATGTCTTTCAAGAAACCTGCAGAGCCATTCCTGAAGACTGTTTCAAGAAATGACAGGAAAGCTGCCAAAGAGAATTCAGGCTTTATTGAAGAATAAAGGTGGTCACACCAAATATTGATGTTCAAGCTTGTTAGAATGGTATAAGCTCTGTTTTTACCTTATATACTGTATTTCCATATATGATTGCATGTTTCAATAAATAAACCTATTTCCCATTTTTCTAACAAAACATTTAAAAAAAAACTATGGGGCTCAAGACTTTTGCACACTACTGTATTTATTATATAATTTAAATTTAAAGAGGCTTCCGTATGTTACAATATAGGAGTGGCACTGACTCTTGCTAGTACCAGTGTGTTACTGCACAGTTGCTAAAGGACATCTAAGGAGCCAGCAGATTTGACAAAAATTGCCATATTCTGCTCCCTGGAAGTGATAACCTTGTTTGTGTCTTGTGTTTTCTATTGTAATTTTTAAATCCAGCCTTAAACTGCAGTAGGTGTCATTAAGTTATTACTACAGCTGCATAAATCTCCTTCTGCTAGTCATTTCTTTTTTGTTCTAATCATTTAAATGCATTTTAATTTTCTTTGAAAAGTACTTTTGCCAAATTATATTGATTTTAAATGGGGGCTATAAATTAACTTGACCTCATAACAATAAAAAAGCAAAGTTTGCCTTTTAACGCATTTTGCACAAATGCTCAGTAATCATTTGAATAAGACAGAAATGCCAAATGAGTATTTTTATGGCCATAGCTTTAACAGACCCTGATGCACAATAGCCATAAGACGTGTTTTGATTGAGGGAAACGTGTGCACTTTCTTGGCAGAAAACCTCTCACTCTACTGCTTGTGTTATCCTTATTGTACTCTTTCCCTGCAGCTGAGGATAACAAGATCTCCCCTTCTACAACCACAGTTAGCTCATGTATAAATAGTACTACTGTATAAGAATATATGACAGAATATTTTTTCAAGTCATATAAAGACTTATTTACAGCCATTGTTTACCATTAAGTCAAGAAGAATGTTACTAGAATGAATAAGCCTGCCTGTCCTCTTTTTTGTACTTTTGACACATTTTCCATAATAAAGGATTTTGTCAGTCTTATTTGTGGTGAACTGACAGATGTGTGTCCTCGTAATTCATCAGTGATGAAGGCCTTTCTTTTTCTTGTTCTTACTAGGCAAATGGGTTGGTCTCAGTGGCAAATATGGATATACAGTACTGTATCTGATTCTAAGAGAAATCACTATGCAGCTCAATGTTCTGATAGTAACCTCATGAAGCCAGAATCTTAGCGTTCGCTACAAGATTTAAGCGTGAAAAAACATCCCTAGACACTTGATTGTGCGAGACCAATCAACACACAATGAGCAATGTTTTCATGTTGATGTGATTCTGCTTCTTTCATAACTGCCAATACTTATCAACATCTGTCGGAGCTGGTTGTTACAGATATGAAACGAAGCATGATCTGTCGCTGCATAGCCTCTTTTAAACCTCGGTTTATTCAAAAACAGATTCTGGAACAAAGCTCACGGAAAAAAAAAAAAGGTAACGTTTTCAGAACTGCCAAAATGATTTTCCACTTGGAAAAATAACTGAAAGCAAAAACTCGTCCATTAATGAGTTGGGAAGTTGGAATGGGTCATGCACATGCCTAAGGCAAGTGAAACATTTGGCTTTTCTCGTGTGCCCACTTGAAAATATCAAAGGCTGCTTTCACCCTTACCGCTATGGCACCTGCCCAGTAGAGGAATCAGATGTCTACTGGAGAACACCGCATTTTATGCCGAGTTGTTGCTGTAACTAAGAAACTGAAAGCACAATAGCAACCGTGGTGACAATGCAATGGCAGCCTGTTTGCCTCATCTCCCCTCATTTTGTGCAGCCCCCTTTGAAAGTCTGACAAAAGCTTGTGTGCTGCAACAAGGTCTGCCCAGTGCTGACGTGTAAGTTACTGAGACTTTGCTGGGTGTGTGTGTGTGTGTGTGTGTGTGTGTGTGTGTGTGTGTGTGTGTGTGTGTGTGTGTGTGTGTGTGCGTGCGTGTGTGTGTGTGTGTGTGTGTGTGTGTGTGCGGTGAATGCACATCCTCAGGCCGGCTCGCGCTCGTTTACCTACACTGATAATAACCTCATAATAAACACAGTGAAAAACAAATATTGGCACGAGAGAGAGTGGGATGGTGAACAATAAAGCATGCAAGGAATGAATCACTAATATAGTGTGACATCTGTAAACAGAGTGTGTGTGTGTGTGTGTGTGTGTGTGTGGGGGGGGGGGGGGGGGGGGGGGGTCACTAATTATATCACAACTGATTTTTTTTTTTTTTTTAATTAAAGTTAGAGTGGGATCCAAAAGTAAGACTATTGAAGAACTTATTAAATTGTTTGCATTTATTTTGAATTTCATGCAAACATTTTCATGACCGTATCAGCTTAAAAACTTGACATTTCAAAGCTCTGAATTTCACATATTGTATTTGGTATTCCTATTTTTGTTTTAATGACAGCATGAACTTGAGCTGGCATACAGTAGACTCCTCGAGTCCACATTCCAAAACCTGATAACCCGAACTATCTCTGATCAGTCTCCCAAAGAGCTTTGTGTGAGAAATGCTTGGCTTTCTCAGTCTTCAAATGCCTCCACAAGTGCTCAGCAAGGTTGAAGGGAAATTGATTGTACAGTAGAGGGAACCTGATGATAGTGAGCACCTCCTGGTCTTCTCTGGCATTCACATCATTTTTCCAGTGCTTTGATGCGTGTTTGGGTTCATTGTCCTGCTGCAGTATCGATACTTCTCTACAAAGATACGAGCCAGAAAGTGTAGTAAATATATGATGAAAGGCTTTTCAATTCAATATAAGTCTAAAGAAGGAGAATTTAAACACCAGGCCTGAATATTCACTCTCAGAATGAAAAACTGCAGTGTGATTTTCCTCTCCTGCCAAACTCTTTAATACACTTGCTGTAGGATTCATCAGTAAATAAGGCATTTTTCCAGTCATGCACTTGTGAAATGCTGGTATGTCTGGTATATCAAACTTGTAGGATTTGGCTCTGTTTCTCTTTCTGAGAAACGGATTGCAGGCTGACACTCGTCTTCTGAGACTAGTCAGCCTTTTTTTTGACAGGACTTTCAATGGCAGGAGTGTTGCGCTTGTTATTTTGCAGATTTCTGTGATGAAGTCTTTTTTTTTCTCTCTCTATACGTGAGCAAACCTTTATGTGCGATAGTGTGGTAACCCTGCATGATAGCAGTTTAAATACAACCTCATGCATTTCCACAAAGTGGTTTAGAAACCGTCAGTGTAGGCATGACATTAGACACAGTTTTGCTTGGGATAACAATTTGTCTTCTGACATTTTAACTTATTTTTGATGGCATGTCTCTCACTATCTCAGCACTGCTTAGTCAGCTTGGTTCTGCTGGAAAGTTGGGGCGCAGCCATTTTTATAACAACTGAACAATAGCTGAAGGTTGAATTACATGAACAAGTGTCTGAGAAAGTGAAGGATATAATGCATCGGCATCTACCTTTTTGTACAAATGAGTTAAGATGGTCAGTGTTATTAATTGGCTGAATAAGTTTGCAGGCATACAATTAGTTTAAAAACCTCTGGCAAATATGTCCTTTGTTTTTCAAAGACTTTGTTATAATTGCAAGTTTTTTATGACAATTTGGTATTTGAATTTTGGATTCAATTGTATGTACTTCTGCTCAAGTTTTCAGCATCCTCAGTGGAAACAAGTGTGTGTGGAACTAAGTAGCATCTTCAACTTACGGACGTTAAAAAGCAGAGAGAGACTCCAAGTAACACAGTGTTGCTTTAAATATTTAATGAGATGTTTAAAGTCCAGCAGGATAACGCACCTTGTCACAAAGCTCAAATCATCTCAAAGTGGTTTCATGAACATGACAATGAGTTCACTGCACTCAAATGGCCTCCACAGTCACAGATCTCAATCCAACAGAGCACCTTTGGGATGCGGTGGAACAGGAGATTCATAACATGGATGTGCAGCTACTGTCTGATGCCATCATGGACCAAAATCTCTGTGGACTGTTTCCAGCACCTTGTTGAATCCATGACATAAAGAATTAAGACAAGGCAAATGATGATCCAACTCAGTACTAGTGAGGTGTACTTTAGAAAGCATCCATTAAATGTATTTATCCTTTACCAGGAAATTTGGAGTGTAGTGTTACTGCATCGGCTTCTCACTTTTCACTGTATACACTGAATTATTTCTCCCATTGTGAACAACCATGAAAATGTTCTGTGACATTTACTTCAGCCCTAAAACCATGCAAAAGTTTAATTTTCAATGTTTGTCATTGTATTGCATGTTATAGATGTATAGGCAGACAGAAAGATTGATGACTGAGATGTTTTGTCAGTGCAGAAAACACAATGTGCTTCCTTGACAAATAAAGTCAGACAGTTTTTTTTTCTCTGTATAAACACCTGAGCTACATGATAACAAGAAGAAAAACCTTCCATTTCCTATTACATATTTTTGTAAATTATGTCCATTGGATAAACCTGTCCATTTAAATAACTGAGATTTGCTTTAAAAAGCCTCTACTGTATGACAGTTCTCATTAGTGACCATATGAACTTATATTAACCACATGTGGGAAGCAATTAGGGCCTTGTCATGACGAAAAAAAAAGTCCTGAGGACCAGCTGGTTGCATTGATAAGCAAGAAATCAGGTAAAAAAATATTCCAATTATAAATGCAGGATGCAGAAATTTGTTTGCAAACTAATAATTAGTCTTTCATGAGTTTGTTCTTCTGCTATAGGGAGTCAGTATTTAATGTGGAGGCAAGCAAGCCATTGTTGCATTTTGTAGTGTTTTTGTAGTTTTAGATACAAGGGCATTAAAACAGTATATAATTGACAGGGTTATCTGTGGGTTTTGTCTCACTGTTGTCCGAAAATGCCTAGAGAAGAAAATGGTTTTGGCACTAGGCTGTGATGCAGTGACGCGTGTCTTGGCAAATATATTTGTTGCACCTTTGCCTAATTTATTGTTTGTTTGCCTCACTTTTGTCCACTGAGGCTAGTACCTAATTGGAAATAGAAACCTAATGAAAAACTGATGAGAAAGGCTTCAGCCCAAGACATGACAAAAACTCTCCAGAAGCAGGCTTTTTTCTTGGCCTCAAGCAAATCTGCCACTTTGGAGAACTATAGCAGGGGCAAATTTTGATTAATTTGGTCATATTTCTTGGCCTTATTACCACAGAAAGAGAAGCTGGGTTGAAAAAAAATGTTAGCCCTAATAAATTCAATTTAAAAGAACTGTTCAGAATGGGAAAGAAGTGTATTACCAATTCTTTTTTGATGACTAAACCCAGTCTCATATCTTAAAAAATTACAAGTTGCAGCTTTTAGTTATTTAGATTAGCATTAAGAGCAGAAATGGAGAAAAGATGCATTCTCATATAGGGTGCCTTATCTTGCTGAAAGAGGCCACAGCCATCAGGGAATACCATTTCCATGAATGGGTGTACACGATCTACAACAATACTTAGGTAGGTGTTACGTGTCCCATGTACGAGATCCAAGGTTTCCCAGCAGAACTTTGCTCACAGCATCACACTGCCTCCACCGGCTTGTCTTCTTCCCATACTACATCCCGGTGCCCTGTGTTCCCAGGTAAGTGATGCACACGCATCCGGCCATCCACATGATGTAAAAGAAAATGATTCATCAGACCAGTCCGCCTTCTTCCATTGCTCCGTGGTCCAGTTCTGATTCTCATGTCCCTGTTATTGGTGCTTTCAGCGGGTGACAGGGGTCAGTATGGGCATTCTGATTGGTCAATGCAGCCGCATACAAATTGCAATGCATCATGTATTCTGAGACCTTTCTATCAGAACCAGCATTAATGTTTTCGGCAACTTGAGCTACAGTAGCTCATCTGTTGGATCAGATCACACGGGTCAGCCTTCGCTCCCCATGTGCATCGCTGAGCCTTGGCCGCCCATGACCCTGTCGTTGGTTCTGTTCCTTCCTCGGACCATTTTTGATACATACTGACTACTGCAGAATAGGAACACCCACATAAGAGCTGCAGTTTTGGAGATGCTCTGACCCAGTCATCTAGCCATCACAATTTGCCCCTCGTCAAACTCACTCAAATCCTCACACTTACTCATTTTTCCTGCTTCTAACTCATCAACTTTGAGGACAAAATGTTCACTTACTCCCTGATGTATCCCACCCACTAACAGGTGCCAAGATGAAGAGATAATCATTGTTGTCGACTTCACCTGTCAGTGGTCATAATGTTATGCTTGACTGGTGTATATTAATGATGTTTAATTCTTTGCTGTTTTTGTTTAACTTGTACAACTAAATAAAATTAAAATGACATATATCCCAGACTTGTATAAAAAACTCTAACCTCTTGGAGTCTTGTCATCATTGTAAAGGTCAAATTTCAGGCTTGAAACAGATTTAACAGCTTAAAAGGTACTGGCAGGTAGATTTTGTTACTTTTAAAAAGACAAAGGTGAACACTCAGTATTTTCACTCTTTGCTAATCTAAGTGGCCGTTGGTTTCCGTTTCATATTTACTGCAAAATATATACAAGTGGTATCAGTCTTTTCATCTTGCTTTTTCCATGTTTCATCCTATTCCTTGAAATCCCACTTTTATACAGAGAATTGACCAACAACCAAAATGTCCAAACCTCCATAGAGACATATCCTCGAAAATAGAATTGGACCCCCCCCCCCCCCCCCCCCCCCACACACACACACACATACACACTGCCCTGTAACCAATATTCAAAAACATGTTGCCATTTCCCCCCTCAGCACTTTCTTTCCAGCCCTCCAAAAGGAAAAAAAAAACAACAAAGAGGCAGAATGTGTAACATGAGTTGACACTCCATTCCTTCCAGCCACTCATGGCTAGTTTTTCCACTTTCACCAGAGTGCACTAATGAGTAGAAAACAAGCATTTGTTTGTTGACATGGCTGCTCTGTGGCTGTCTGAAGAATCTTGACCAGGCTGTTGTGAAGGAAGCACCAGTGACTCAAGGGGCCTTGTCTCCACCAGTGAGCTGGGCATCTTGACACCTCCCGAATCCGGCTTACACTACAGCCATTATTCCCCCACTGCCACAACTGCATGAGTAGAAAGACTGTGACATGCTCTTGACCCAATTTCAAGTTCTAATTCTGTAATGGGTTTCAGCCTAATTTAAGCAAGCTGGTACATATAATTACAAGGAAACAGATTGTTACTTAATTGGAGTTCTTTCTTGAGGCGCAGAGGCAACCAGTGTTTTTTAAACTGGTGTGGGAGATGAATGCGTTATAGATGAAACTTGTAGAATTCACTCTGAGTTGATGATTTAATTAAATAAGAAAAGCGTTCCAAGGTACACTTTCAGACTCCTTAGGAATGATGTATGCATGTATAGCTTATATGCACAGGAGTATATAAGACTATGAGAGACATTTGATTGGAAATAAACTGGAGTGGGAGAAAATTAACGATACACCATCAACAGATGTTATTTTTTCAAACATATTTTTTTGTCATTATGTTTTGATTAGACCTTATTTGAATTTTTTGAGTGGTCAAATATGTTGAGTATTAAACAACAAATGGAAAATACATTACATGAAAAGGTGTTTCTCATAAATGTGAACTTTAAAGAATTTAACCAAGACTCTTAAAAAATAGCTAAACATAAAAAGTAGACAGTTCTTCTTACATTCATGGTAAGAAGAAAGCACACCATCTGTCTAGTCTAAGATTTTATGCATCAGGACATCATAAAATGTTTGTGGTCTTAGCAAGACTTTAATAAATAATGGCATGGTGTAATACATCATGTTGTAGTTCATCTAAGGTTGTATTTACCTAATTGGAACAAAAATTAAGTCCAAATGCAGGAGCCATGTGTGAAAAACTGAGAACATCCTTTCTGCTTCCATATGAATTAAGAGGGTAAGTAGCAGCCAGATGCTGCTAATCAAATGCACTTGATTAACTGATCATCAGCAAGTGT
The DNA here is from genome assembly GCF_007364275.1 of Archocentrus centrarchus. Classification (NCBI taxonomy): domain Eukaryota; kingdom Metazoa; phylum Chordata; class Actinopteri; order Cichliformes; family Cichlidae; genus Archocentrus; species Archocentrus centrarchus. Next base: position 21,710,993 of record NC_044363.1, read on the forward strand.
GAGCACCTATATAGAAGCAGAGGTTTTGGCAGTTTGCTGGTCTGTAGCATTCAGGTATGTGTTAACACAATGCCAAGGAGCAAAGACATCAGCAATGATCTTAGAGAAGCAATTGTTGCTGCCCATCAATCTGGGATGGGTTACAAGGCCATATGGGCTGTTTGAAGGATTGCCAGGGAAAGTCTCTTCTCTCTAAGACAAACATGGCAACACAGCTTAGAATAGAAGAATAGAATGCCTTTATTGTCATTATACAGAATGTACAATGAGATTGGAGGTTTGAAAAGTAGCATCTGAACAAACAACGAGACCTCTGGAACAATGTTCTTTGGACAGATGGGACAAAGTGGAGATTTTTAATGCATTGTGAAGCATATCAGCACAAACACCTCGAGCCAATTGCCAAGCACAGTGGTGGAGGGATGATGATTTGGGCTTGTTTGTTCCTTTTGACAGATGAAACCAAAGTGGAGATGTCTGGCAGCCACAGCTCCTGGACCCCTTGCAGTCACTGAGTCAACCATGAGCTCCTCTGTACACCAATGTATTTTAGAGTCAAATGTGAGGCCATCTGTTTGACAGATAAAGCTGCAACAGGACAATAATCCCAAGCACAGTAACAAATCTCCAACAGAATGGTGGACAAAGAAAAGAATCAATGGCCCAAGCAATGGCACAGTCCAGACCTCAGCCTGATTGAAATGCTGCCATGGGATCTTAAGAGAGCTGTCCATATATATGAATGCTTGAAAACCTCAAAGAACTGAAGGAATGCCGTGAAGAAGACCAACATTCCTATGTAAAACCTTAGAACTAAAAGAAGGTGTGCTTTCTTTTTACCATATCTATCTATATATCCATCCATCCTCCTCGATGATGCACCACCTTATTGTAGTGGAGGGATTTGTGAGTCCCAGTGATCCCAAGACTTCGCCCCCTGATAGGGTCTCCCATGGCAAATTGATTCCAATGACCCATATGGAAGACACATCAAAGGGAAGTGTTCTTGCCCGGTATAGGGTTTCTGGGGCCCAATCCTGGAGCCAGACCTGTATCCATCCATCCATCCATCCATTTTCTTCTTCTTATCCTTTTGAGGTTTGCAGGGGGCCTGGAGCCTATCCCAGCTGCCATAAGGCGAGAGACAGGGTACACTCTGGACAGATCACCAGTCTGTCACAGGGCATCTGTGTTTCTATTTATCTATTGATATATATACAGACAAACAAACTGTTGGGATGGTATTTTTGTATGTCTTGTCCTCATTCGCCCAGACACACTGCTCATACATGGGTCCAAAACAGACCCGTCTCCATATTTAGTTACATTTTCAACTTTTATGTGCTTTTTGCTTAAGAATGAAGTCCTGCAAGGTCTGTGCTTGTTTTATGTTCTTTTTGAAGTGCCTTGAATATTGACTTTTTTCTAGAACAACTGTCTTTGATATAGTTAGTTCCTTCCTTGGTTTTGCCTTGTCAGCAGGCTTTTTTACTTTTAGGTTTGCTTCTTAATGTAACACCTGTATAGTCCTGATTCATAGATCTATTACAGCAAGAGAAAATGGATTCATTAAATTCTATTTAAATTTTATCTGTAAAGCACTGCATCACATCACCACATATCTATAGTTATTTTGGAAATAGTTTCCCAATTTTACTTTCATTAACAATTTAATTATGTTGGTTAAGTCAGAAAATGTATGAATGTATATAAATGTTTTATCCAGGGTAAAACAATAACTAAATTAAACATCCACTTAGTCATATTTGACAGTCTTAATATTTCCATCAAAGTCACATAATTCAGCTGTAATTCCAAACCCCCATCGATTAATTGGCCTCCTGCAGTGGTAAATCACTGTGTGATCAATGCAGGAGGGAGTGTGCACATACTAAAATGTAAAAAATAACTGATAAACAAGAGATTGCTTTTTTTAAATAAAAATAACAGGAAAGAGAAATTCTTAAGGAAAATAAGGAGTAATGTATTTAAGACAGAATTATTGTTATCTACTGTTAGGTCCATATGTTTTTAAACTGTAACAGTTGGTTTTTTTGCCTCTGTACATCATTAAAATTTAAAATTGAACAAACAAGATGTGACTGAAGTGCAGAGTTGCAGCTTAACAAAATTATTGCATTTACAAATTACAGCCATTTTTGCACACAGCGCCCCATTCTCAGAGGCTGAAAACTACAGTAATTAGACATTTGACTGACAGTTTAATGGCCAGGTGAGGCCTGTTCCCTTGTTATTCCATGAAAAGTTAAGCAGATCTGAAGTAAGTAAATTATTTTATATAATACATTTAAAACCAAAGTGATTTACAATAAAATAAGATAGAACAAATGGGTTGTTAAATGATTGGCACAACATGCATTCACAATGTTTACATGAAATACTGTATAGCCCAACAGCAACCAATCCTCCAATCACAGTTCCAGCAATCAGCAGTTTGCAAAATCTTGACAGAAATGTTCTGTCTTCAGCTTAGATTTAAAAAAACAGTTACAGCTGATGCTTGCCAAAGTTCGTGAGGGAGGTCGGTTTTGGTGCAACAACAGTAACGGCATGACCACCTTTTGAAATAAGCTTCAACTGCGAGATGATCAGGAGTGACAGAGAAGCCGATCTTCATGATCTTGAGGAAGTGTATGGGTGCAGCATATTTACCACATATGCAAGTATGAGACCATTTAAAGACTTAAAACACAAACAGTGCCACTTTATACTGGATACTGTAATGTACAGGGAGCTGCCAACACTAGTGTAATGTGATCTCTCTTTTTGTCCCAGTCAGTAATCTGGCTGCAGCATTTTGGGCTAACCATAAATGAGCAAGAGATGTTTGACTAACTCCACTATACAGAGCATTACAGTAGTCCAGTTTAGATGTAACAAAGGCATGAAATTGATTCAAAGTGCTGAACTTATGTCTAATGACTGTACATGGAAATGACAATATGAGTTCCAAGTTAAAGCAAGTGAAGAGAGTCAGAGAGACAACAGGAACTTCAGCAGTGATCAGAACAAAAGTCTGGTGTATTCTTAAAAAGAAGGAATGCACTGCCCAGCTCAGCGACACCAAAAGGCCTGGAAGACCACAGAAGTTAACTAAAGTACATGATGACATGATTGTTTTCTTAGTTAAGAAAAAAAACCTTCACAGCATCTAACCAAGTCAAAAACAGCCTGAAGATATAGTAGACTTATCATTGTCAGCATCTATCACCAAGACATGCCTTCATGAATGTAAATACAGAGGGTTTACAGCAAGGTGCAAACCACTGGTTACAGTCACAGCAGACTTTGCCAGAAAACATCTAAAACAACCTGGACAACTCTGAAAAAATTCTTTGGAAACAAGATTAACCAGAATGATGGGAAGAGAAAAATGTGGTCCAAAACATATCACATCATCTGTCAAACATGGTTGATGCAATGTTATGGCATGGGCATGTATGGCTGCCAGTGGAAGTGGGTCACTAGTGTTTATTAATGATGTGACTGCTGATAGAAGTAGAAGGGTGAATTCTGAAGTGTACAGGGCTATACACACTGCTCAGATCCAGCCAAATGATGTAAAACTGATGGGACAGTGCTTCACAGTTCAAACAAATAATGACCCAAAAGAAACTGCAAAAGTAACCCAACAGTTTCTCAAGGCAAAGAAATGGGATATTCTTCAATGGCCAAGTTAGCCACCTGCTCTAAACTCAAAAGAGCATGCTTTACTGAGAAAAATGTAGACAGAGAGACAAAATAATTATAATATTGCTGTTTATGTTAGTGTGTCCAATTACTTTTGAGCTTCTGAAAATGTGGGACTACATAGAAAAATTGCTGTAATTTGTAAACATTTGATACACTACTGAAAGTCTGCACTCTGATTACATCATGGCTTTTTTATTTAAAATCCACTATGATGATATACAGAGACAAAATTACTAAATTGTGTCATTGTCCAAATACTTGGACCTAACTGTATATTCTGAATGTATTTAAACTGTGTACTGTGTTCAACTATAAGCAGTGAAAACTTATGAAAAATATGTCATTTTTACTGTACACAATACACACAAACTCTCCACACAGTTATTACTTGAAGCATAGTGTATGTCTTTCCCATTTCTGCCACCATACAGGCTTTGGATCAGAGGCTTTCTGGAGCTAACATGCCTCATATACTGACAGAAAGTAGATGTCTACCGCTTGACCCAAGACGTCACGGTGGCACACCAATCTGTCAAAACAGTGTCCTCTTCCCCAATCACACAAACACCATCCTCACCCCCCCTCCCCCAGAACTCCGCATGGGCTGTCAGCTTTCTGGGAGAAGAAGCTGAAAATAAGACACACTTTGAACAGCATGAGAGAAAGGGAATGGGCTCAATAAAAGGCAGGAAATTGGCTATGTGTGGCAAAATGAGCAACGCTTTATTCAAGAGAACTTGACGCAGCAGGCTTTTAAGTCGGGTGTATCTGTGAGGGTAAAATAGGGTCATACTGTATAAGCCATGTTGACTAGAGTTTTGCCAAAATGTTATGAGTTTTAAATCAGTGAAAGGCATTATATTGTAAAACATGGGAAGTACGTAAAATAAACAGTCTCCCTTTTTATTCTGATGCCCACAGCTCACACAGTCACTGAGGCACAGCTGAGAAGAACAGTACAGAAATCACATAATGTAAATTATTCACCAACAAAAAGTCTCTCTGTTTTATGATAATCCATTTAACAGTAAGGAAGCTAAACAAATAAAGTAAACACATGCTTATTTGGGATTTATTGCATCTGGAGGTGCAAATATCCTGGATGATAAGTTTCACATGCAAAACTAAGAGCTATAACTATTAGACAAATGCACAGAAGTGCAGCACGGACACAAATAAGCAATCTCTCCTCCAATCCATTTCCAATGTGAGCAGTTTCCAGCAGTTCCCCTACAATCACTGCCAATTTGCATACTCTCACACTCTCCTGGCTTGTATCATCATAATCATCAAAATGGAACAACAAAAACAACAACTGCTATAGGGCATTTTAACTTCCATAAAATAATTGAAAAACAGTGTGGCGCATTTGTCTATGTTATGACTGCAGCTGGGCTGTAAGACAGCATTTCTTTTGTTACATCATTAATGGCATGTTTTCTGACTCAGTGCTGACTAATTTGAATAACAAGAGGCCTTACTTAATCTTTTTCCTGCTTTTCGCAAAATAGTGTCTGAACTTCATTTGAATGTTTTATGCAGCCAATTAGAGGTGTAGTAGCGGGGTCTGTCACCCCCCCCCCGCGCCTTTCTCGAGGGAACATTAAATACAGAGAAATGTTCTGTAAAACATCACTGATGTGAAATAAAGGTACAGCATGACTTGTGAAATGTTGCCAATTAAGCTGCTAAGACAAAGACTGTTTCTCACTATTCACTCATCTCCCCTTAGTAGGCCAATAAAAAGTAAGGCAATAGTCACATAAGAGACAAAAATATCTTTAAAGCGCAGACTGTGTTATAAAGGACTGATCTAGCCACAGTGACATCACACATGGGTTTGTGGACTTGAACTGTGGAGCCTCAATTACAGTGCTGTTGTTGTTTGAGCTATGCCTGACCATATGAGGATGAAAGGGTGGTGTGAAAAATTATCAGCTACCATTAGCAATCTTAGCAAGATGGTTGGACAGACTGCTTAAGTGCATCACAGAGCTAAGTAACGTACTAACAAAATATTGGATTTTACCTCATCAAAACTTCAGTTCAGGCTTCTTTTAAAAGGTAGTAAAACTAAACACACAACAAGCTGTGATGTTCTTCAACTGAATATCTTAAAAATACTCCAAAAGGAACCAACGCCATAGTTCAGTGACTCAGACTAGCTAAGGTGGCACCTTACACACAAGTAGTGGCCTGGATGGCACCTACATGCCAGTTGAACCAGCTGTGCTTCTAATAATGCCTCATCAACCTTAATGCAATTTGAATGGGTAATTTAATAAAGTTGTCATGAAGGTGGAAATTAGGGGTGTGTGGATCAATCCAAATATCAGTAGTATAAATACCAAGACTGGAGTTGGGATTAATACTTTTGTTTCAGTTTTTCTCATCTATTTTCAGTATTTTGTCCCCATTTCATTAAAAAGTAGACATAACTGTGCAAACGCCGGTCCCCTCACATCTTGCACGCGCACGTTGCTCCTCTCCCTCCCCTCCCCTACTCTACTTTGTTTTGCTGTCATGATTCAGCCGTGCAGACTTGGTCATCATAGTTGTTACTTTAACAAACTGACTACCTATAGACTATATTCATTTATTCAAATAACACATTAAGCCCATTACAGTGTGTTAAATTAATTATTCTTTTGGAACTAAAAAAAAAAGCATAAAAGTATAAAAATGTATTGACACAGGCCAATCTTTTGTGTTAACTGTCAAGTAAAGTTTATTTATATACTCTAGCACATTTGAAACAACAGAATATGACCCATAAATCATTTTCCAGGCAAGAGCATTTGCACTCGAGGACTTCAGAATCAGAATCAGGCTTTATTGACCAACTATCGCTCACACATACAAGGAATTTGTTTTTGGTTACACAGATGCTTGCAGTGCATGAAAAATACAGTAAAAACAATCTTATTCACACAGCTCACTCTCTCCTTACACACACATTCATACCCATGAATATAGAAAACATTTAAAACATTTAAGCATGTGCAATTTACCTTGTAATTTTAAAAAGGTGCAGTTTGTGCAGTATAAAAACTATAGAAAATATAAAATATTTAAATAGAAAATTGAAGTAAAGGTGAAAATCCTGTGTATGCCATTACATAAATTAAATAGGTAATTTTTGATATTCAGCTGTCCCAAGTATTAACTGTTCAGTAGTGTTCAGTTGTTCATGAGAATAATGGAAGTTGGAGAAAAGCTTCTCTGTAGCCTGGTCGTTCAGGTCTTCATATGGCTGAAACGTCGGCCTGATGGACGGCACCGAAACAGGTGATGGCCAGGGTGAAACGGGTCAGTGATGATTTTCTCTGCACGCTTCCTGATTCTGGAGGCATGCAGGTCCAGCAGTGTGGGCAGCTTTACACCGATGGTCCTCTCTGCAGACTTGATAATACGCTGCAGTCTCTTGGTGTCATGTTTTGTGATAGCGCTGCCCCACACTGTGATGGATGTGGTGATGATGGACTCTATGATGGCTGTGTAGAACTGCACCATCAGCTCTTTGGGTAGGTTGAACTTCCTCAGCTGGTACAGAAAGTACATCCTCTGTTGAGCCCTCTTGATGATGGAGTTGATGTTGCTGTCCCACTTCAGGTCCTTGGAGATTATTGTGCCCAGGAACTTGTAGGACTCCACAGCCATCACAGTCCTGTCTAGAATGGTGAGTGCTGGCAGGGTTGGGGGGCTCCTCCTGAAGTCCACGGTCATCTCCACTGTTTTTGCTGTGTTCAGCTCCAGATTGTTCTGACTGCTCCAGAGGACAACCTGATCAACCGCCCTTCTGTAAGCAGACTCATCGCTGTCACTGATGAGACCAATGACTGTTGTGTCATCTGCAAACTTCAGGATTTTAACAGAGGAGTCCATGGAGGTACAGTCATTTGTGTACAGTGAGAAGAGCAGTGGGGAGAGTACACAACCCTGTGGGGCACCCGTGCTGATGGTTCGGGTCCTTGAAGTACACTTTCCCAGCCTCACCTGCTGTTTTCTGCCAGTAAGAAAGTCAGTTATCCACTGGCAGGTGGAAGCTGGTACGCTGAGTTCAGTCAGTTTGCTGTGTAATTGTCCTGGAATAATTGCGTTGAAGGCTGAGCTAAAGTCCAGGAACAGAATTCTTGTATAAGTTCCTGGGTGATCAAGGTGTTGGAGGATGAAGTGGAGACCCATGTTTACTGCATCGTCCACAGACCGGTTGGCCCGATAGGCACATTGCAGGGGGGTCTAGCAGGGGGTCCGTGATTTCCTTAATGTGGTTGAGAACCAGTCTTTCAAAGGACTTCATGACCACAGAGGTCAGGGCAACAGGTCTGTAGTCATTTAGTTCAACACTCCATTTATCAAATTACTCCATTTCAAAACACAGGAACAACTGTGAAAGGTGTGCTTTGTTGTGTTATCTAATTAACAGTGGAAAGTAAAAATCACAGTCATTTAATGGTCAATAAAATGTTTTGAGATTTAGCGCATCAATGCTGCATTCATAAATCCTGACACACTGCTGTCCCCCGCATAAGTTGTTTTTATAAGTTAAAAGTATCGGTATTAGTACTTGCTATCTGCAGTACTAGCCCTGTATTTACTTGGTTTCTGACACCAAGTTTTGCAGTGGTGCCCGCCACTAGTGGAAATCAACAGGGATTAAAGTGGGACTTGGCAGATGGTGGGGCCAGGGAGGGGGACCCTAGGATCAGGTGTAGCAATGCACTGTGGGAAAAAGAATTACTGTCAACCATGTTTCAGATTTTTAGGAACAGAAATAAGTCACATAATAATTTGTCTTATGAGCTTCGGCTGATTTTTCTTTGTGTACAAGCTGTGATCAGCTGACCTGTGCTGCTACATTGATATTCTCTCTAAAAGCAGATGTTAGGTGAGCTATGTGGCTGATTTCCAACCCCTAAAGCTAATATAAAAGGTAGGATCATCACCTTAACTATAAATTGATGTCTGCTATAATGTAGTAAAAGTACTCCAGATGTAATCAGTCCACCATAGTGCATCGCTGTAAACTTTGTCACAATACTGCGAACTAACCAGTGAAGCCTCCAGTAAGCTACCTGGCTTTTCTATGCAGTGTCTGAATAACACAAAATGAGTATACTAATTAGTTTTGCAAGATTTTTCACAAAAATATAATTTAGCAAAACATCATGTATGGATCCAATCACAGGGACGAGAAGGGAAAAAGGATGTGTTGAAAGTGTAAGAGGCCACGGGAGGTCTTTATTTTCTTATTACTGAACAAGTATCTCTGTGCCAACACTAGAAGCAATGCCAGGCTGCAGCACATGAAAAATTAACTCATTAAATAGTAACATGCATTAACCTGCCTGTCTGATTTAATTATTAATTAACTGAAAGTGCCAGAATGCCATTCAGGATCGTTCGGGCCCACTTTAACACTTGGAAATTGCTATTAAGACTAAACAAAATCATTTTGTTTTTGTACCAGACTTAACACACTAACATGGTTATTTCTGCTGTTAAGATAGATGTTTTATTGTGAAGCCAACCTGTGGTGCCCATCCAAGGTACAGCACTTGGTGCTTCTGTGTGGGTTATTAAACCTAAAGATCTAAGATCATGGTACAGATTAGCATGCAAAACCTAAGATTTTTAGATTTCTTAGTTTAAGTCATCTTTTTTTGTCTTCATGTATTCATAATTATACATTAAAACGTGATTTTCACTTTTAAAATACTACTCTTCCAATCAAGTCGGCTCAATTCAGATGATGTCAAAAGGAGAGAAAAATAACATTTTACATTTTGAAAGAACTCGCTCTCCTAAGAGACAAACCACAAACAAAGTGCTTCATTTGCGATGAATCTCAATGAACCTTTCCCGGATGAAGCAATCAATTGTTAAATGCCTCACTTCTGTGGCAGTGTGTTCTCACTGTTGCAGGCAGGAAAATGGGAAACAGACTGCCTAAGTGGATCAATAACGATCTCTATCTCATAATCAAAATGCCTGATTGGGATTTTTAGCTCTGGTCTATGTACACCAATCATAGCATCTTTTATTATCTGATTTAAATCACATTGTGCATCAGATCACAATTTTTGATTAGACTTTCAATAAGTCTCCAAATAACACAAGGGGGGGGAGACACCAATGTCTGGGGAGAGAACGGCATCAGAAACGTATAATTCTATATTGTGTGTTTCTATACATTACTGGAAATCATCAAAGGTAGAATAATGTAGAAGATTGTTTAAGAGAAAAAATTACTAGGTGAACTGTGTTTTGCTGACCCTGCTGCTCCCATTTTTTCTAATTCTGATATCTTTCTTCACCATCGAGATTGCTTTTCTTTTTTCTCCTCGGAGGATTGGAAGCTTGGCTGGGAAAGCTGCCAACTCTCTGGAACTGATCATTCAATCTCCTACAACTCTTCTGCATCTCATAAGCTCTGCTTTCCTGTCTGCTCTCTGAAAGGCAAGGGACTCTTCTCTATTATTTCCTCATCTGATCTCCCCCGATGCACTCTCAGTGCTCATCGCAGCTCAACCCCTCTTCTGTTAATCCTGCCTTTCATCTGGCACTGGGGGATCTTTCAGCCCATGGTTCACTTATGATATCAATCAGTTGCACAGCTACCAACATGGCCTCACACACACACACACACACACACATATACACGCAGGTGATCCTGTGAGCTCACTGCCTTTGCCTGCCATCTCAAAAGGAGAGGAATAGCTACAGAGAAGAACACTATCAGCTTTTGAATTTTAAAATATCAGGTGATATTACCTAAGGTGAATTCTGGTTCTGCTAAAAACACACATGCAACAGGAAGGCCTGCAAATTCAGATTTTTATGAACAGAACAGCTGTAGGTTGTGGTATAACAGACTAGAGTCTGGTGGGATTTATGGGGTTTGTGTTCACAAATAATTCAATATTCACAATATGTTATATTTTCTGAGCTCGCTGGCAAGGCATGGCCTCCTGTTTTGGGTGGATTTTCACTTCAAATAAAGCATTTGTCATTTTACAGTTACTCACCCTTGGGTTTGCAGCGCGTGTCTCTGGGTGGTATTTGTCATATTATTGTTATTCCTACAGCACCACTGCCAAACAAAGTGTTAGTGTGTGGCCATTTAAAATTCTCTTTCCCTGCAAGAGCTACAAAACAGTGCAGTTGCTAGCATTTTAAAGCGGCGGCCCCAACATGACTATGAAAGCTTGTCCTGTCATGTTTCATCAGGGCATTGTCTAACTGGTAAAGGCTAACAAGGGTGAATGCTGGGAGCATACAGAGCCATAACCCACCCCCCACCCCCACCCCATACCTCCCCTACCCCCACCTACCGTTAGCATGCTTCCAAGCTCCTTCCAACCACAGCCTTCACATGGCATGAATGTCACGCAGATAGTGGCTAGAATTGAAAAGTTTATTCTCTACACACTCAGAAGACAGGCAGTATAAAATATGAGTTGGGAGTGTGTGCGGTTCAGAAGGCAGTCTGAGTGAAGCACTAGACATCTACAGTCCTGTCAGTCACAGGGGAGTTGTTGCAATTTAGAGACATAACAGATTGCAAACTCATGGGTACTGCAAACCTTAAATTATTGCTCAGTTTTTTCTATTACTTATTAGATCAAATTATTATGGTTAAGGTATTAAAAAGAAGTCAGAGAGAATTATCACCCGGCTCTGCTGTGCTGTGTTTGGGATCTTTTATCATCATTATGATTTTTTTTTTTTAATTTTAGGGTCCACAGCTTTACTATTTTTTTTCAGTTTCTTCATCATCCTTGCTCGACACTGTAAGCACTCCGCTGCTCAAAAGGCAATGTTACCTGCTCATCAAAAATAAAGTTAACAACTACCTGGAGAATATAGTAAAGCATTTAGTTGTTAAAAGGATGATAAAACAGAACTAAAAGGAGTGTGATAACTTGCCTTAGATTGTACAGCAACATCAAATAAGTGCTACAGTACTGTGCAAAAGTCTTGAGTCACTACACATTTCTTCATATTTTGATTTGAACTTTCTTGTAATTTCTTTTTTAGTCCTTCAGGTTTTCTGAAGGTCTTTCAAAGTTTTTCTTTGGACATTGGCTGCTTTTTCAGTTATTCTCAGTTCAGTTGTCGGATCTGACCATTTGTAGTATTTTTTTTTTTTCATTTGCTAAGCCACTTTGTACTGACTTATGAATCATTCAAACACGAAAGAGCTCCTAACTCAAGGGATGAAGCAGTGTTGTGTCAACACATGGCAGACAACTTAGCAAAGAACCAGTTTTAAAATGTAACCTTATCCACTTTGTTACTAGCAGCCTGTCACAAAAAAAAAACATAATTTCTTTCCATTTCTTTTGTTGACTCTATTAAAAATGTCAAAAATAGAACAGTTTGGGAATCATCTTGTTTGTGAAGAAATACTATTTTATGAAAACTTGGTATATCTCTTATATCTATCATTAAAACCTTTGAGGAACCTGAACAAATGGAGAATAAAAGTGGCAGGGCTAAAAAAGCTGGACTTAAGAAAGGCAAAGACCTGACACAGGACCTGAGAGATATATCCGGCCTCAGTGGAAGGGTGGCTCTCAAGAAGCCATTCTTAAAGAAGGGAAACAGGGAGAAAAGGCTGAAATATGCCAAACTACACAAGAACTGGACTGAAAATCAGTGGCAACAGGTTTGATGGAGTGATGAATCTACATTTGAACGTTTTAGTTCAAATCGTCATCAGTATGTACAGAGGAGGTCAGGAGAGAGGTACAACGGTGAGTGTCTACAGCCATCTGTGAAACACGGTGGAGGCTCTATCGTGGCTGTATTTCAGGCAGTGGTGCTGGAGATTTTGCCAAAACTGATGGAATTATGAACAGACCATCATTGATCCCCCATGTAATACCATCTGGAAAGCATCTGATTGGCAACAGTCCTGTGTTTCAGTCAGGCAAAAAGACAACCACCTCATGAGACTGAAAACTCTGACTTTAAGTTCAGCATAGCTCACTAACCCATTAATAATCTTGCGCCACAGTAAATCCCTCAGGTCTGCTGTGTCCCATGTTTGAATACCATCCACACACATTGGATATGTTTATTGTTTCCTGTTATTTGTTTGATTCCGGTTGAAAATTGGTTGAAAATTTACTTAAAATAGAATGTAAAGCGGTGTATGTTTCTTGGCTTTACCTCATCGAGTGTCAGGTCTTTTATTTTCCTTTTCTTTTTTTTTTAAGTACAAATCTTATGTTCAAGGAGGTGAAAACACAGTGAAACAGGAATATTGGGAACACTGCATTGGTTAATACAAATGAATCCTGACCAACATGTATTTTAAACTCTTATGAAGTTCGTCACAATCGCCATGTGTCACAGTCCAGTCCAACTAATCACTGAGTAACAGATTAAGTCTGTGTGCAAAGGCCTTTTAATGCTGATCTCCACTTCCTCACTGTCATAATTAAACAATCCCATGTCATAACTGTCACCTGTTGTCCCAAGTGGTTGTTAAAAAAATCTAAAATGTTTATCAAACACTGATATTGAGAACATTTAAAAGAAGAATTAGTCTTTGAAATACGTCCACATCACCAGCCTTTTACTGCCGCTTCAGTCAACACAGGATTAAACCTTCTACCATCAAGCAGACAATTATACAATGGGATGCTAGTTCATCTGGACTACATGTAGGCACACCACATCCCCCATGCCTGACATTGTCCACAAACAAAGTTCCAAAGAGTGGACAAAGCTGAGATCCATTTGTTGCCTGGGTTTAAGGGTTTAAGGGAGAAACTAAACAACTCCATGTTAGCACAGGCTGAAATTGCAGCCACAGGCTTGTAATAAAAGTTTAATTGAATAAAATTGGTACTTCAGTTTATGGAAGAGAGTGCAACAGCGTGTGGGAGATGGGGAATTATAAGGTTAGAGCAATTTTACTGAACAAGCCCAACACATTGACCAGTCCCTATAGTTGAGGCCAGCTCGGACTTACCTACAAAGAACTGACTTTCCTGCTAACAACACTAGGCTGGTTTTTGGGGTGTTTTCAGTGTTTCTCTTATTTCCTTATTTATTCGCCCCCGCTGGTTTGTAAAGTTTCTTCTTTCTCCCAAAACTCAGTCTTCCCTTTTAGTAAAAAAAAAAAAAAAAAGTGAAGAATTTGCTGTTTACAGTGGTACATTTTTGTTTTGGGTTTTTTTTTTGTTTTTTGTTTTTTTGTTTTTTTTGCTTTTTCTAACTCTTATAAGACATGTGTGACACTAGGATTTACACATGCAATGCACATGTTCTTGTTGCATGAAATGACTAAAAAATGCAAACATAATGCAATGTTGGTACAAGTCTGAGATACATGAGATATATGAAATAAGAACCTTTTCTCTTTTTTTCTCAGGTATTGTAGAAATGCCTCTTTTATGAGCTTCAAAAGAACTTTTCTATCATTTTTTGGACATGCCAGTGAAATGACTTTAACTCCAATGATTTTTGTTTGTCTTTTTTTTTTTTATTATTATTTTTTTCTCTCTCTCTCAGGCTATGAAACTAAAACATGGTAGGTCCTCAATTTGGGCTGTCAAAGAATAGCAGAGAAACTGAATTATACATTCACTGTTCTATCACAAACGTCAGCAATGGAGAAAAATCATTCTTAGCAGGTTAGCGAAAGCATCAATACCATGATTCAGCAGCATATTGCAGGAGGCTAGTCCAAAAAGAAAAAAAAAAGACACACAATAAGCTTGCAATAAACTTTTAGTCGTTGTAGCATTAAAAGAGAAAAAGAACAAATTTTTGTAGAATTTTTTTTTTTGTGACAGTTTTTTTTTTCCTCTGGACATTTATTTACTTTTACTTTACTGCAGTTGACAATATTATGTCTTTAATGTGTTGAATTTCCATTGTATTATTAATCTTCACTGTAAAGAGTCACTTTTGAAGGGAAAATCCCGGAAGGTCAGCTGTTTTCTCTTGGTCAGTGTGTCCTAATGAAGACGGTCTCCCGCTGGTACAGAAGGGAGTCAGAAATAGTGAGCCCTATAATTATCTAGCACCCTTGGGTAAATGCATGAGTTCATTATTTTCAAATATCTTGCTGTAATATCTGGCAATGAGAGGAAAATACTTTTAAGTAACTGGGCTTGATTTTAATGTCCAACATGAAGACATTGTCTTAGTTTATTGATTAGGTACTGTATGTTTGATTGGATATGTTATAGCTAATTTAGTGGGCCAAGTTACATGACACTTGCTATGTTTCTATTCTATATCTATTTTTCCTTTCATGGGTTTTAGTGGGGATATATCTGGGAGGTTTTTACACTGGCATCCACTTTGCATTGCCAGTGAGATCCATAAAATTCAATCAATCAGCCTCTTTCTATGGATTATAACGTGCTTTGTTACAGACGCACTCCCACATACAGACTTTATCTAAAGTTATCTAAATATATCATATATATTTAGCCAAGATAGAACAAAGTGCTTCCATTACAGTCTTGTGAAAAAACAAATAAAAAAGATTTCTGGTCTCATCTGCCAAAAAGAACATTGTTCCAGAGGTTTTGTGGCGTGTTTAGATGCATCTTGGCAAACTGCTGTGCTGCCATCTTTTTTTTTTTTAGAGAGAAGAGACCTTCTTCTGGCAACCTTTCCCAGCAAGCCATACCTGTTCAGTCTTTTTCTAATTGTGCTGTCATGGACTTTAATATTTAGCACGCTAACAGAGGTCTGTAGAGTCTGAGATGTAACTCTTGGGCTTTTGTAGTTTCTCTAAGGTTGCTGGGATGTCCACTCCTGGGACGATTGTGGCATTGTGTTAACACGTGGCTGAATGTTCCAGACTGGCAAATTGACAAAACTCCTTTTATAGAGGTGCTCACACCTGCTGATGATCAGTTAATCAGGTGCATCTGATTATCAGCATCTGGCTGCTACTTGCCCTCTTAATTCCTTTGGAAGCAGTAAGAGTGTATCTAATTTATCACAGGACTGCATAGAATCCTGTGAAAACTTTCTTTTCAGGACAGGACTGTATATTTTCCTTTCTATTTTTTATAGCTTCAAATCTATAGGGAGGTGAAACTTTCTGAATTATTTTCTCGGTTTTCTTGAGCGCAGCTGTCAGCATGCACTGACAGGAGACAATGTCATGGATTTCTATATCCTACGCTCTCTGCTAATGTGTAGGGATGATGACTGTTAATGTTACTATTTTCAAACACAGTGTTTAAACTTTTTTCATGTGAGCTGAGTGTGTAGAGTGATAGTTGTGGCAGATGTCGAGGTGTGCTTTTTTCCAAGCTGTTGAGTAGCAGAAATCTGGCTTGAACTAAAGTAATACGTATTTCTTCCTTTTTTATTTATTGAAGCTATACAAGACATATTTGAAATCACAGGGTAATACTTCCCACTCTAAAATACTCTCACACTGTTAAGTATTTAAAGCTCTCCTGTGTCCCTTCATGAGTCTTAGCTGACACTTTTTTGACATACACCCAACAGACAGTATGCTGAGTATCACAATTTGGCACACCTTTGCTCTTGAAAACAGACAGCTTCAAACACATTTACACTCGGAACTCACACAGACACACATTGGCGCAATTACACACTCCAACCTTTTGATGTGGTGAAACCAAGAGGCAGCTGTTAATTAAAAATTTGAAAGGATAATGCCGGTCTGAATGTATGTCTGTTACACTCGCAAAACACAGCTAATTAAAATTTGAAATGGATCCGAGCACGTCGCTTTTCCTGTTGCCTCTTCCCACGAAGAAAGGAAGATCGACGTGAAAGCAATAGCACAAGCGGAGACGTATTTCAAAGTCGGTGAGTTTAAGTGGTGAGTTGCATCTTCCTTGCCTGCAGTGCAAGAGTTCACGGTGTGCTGATCAAGGCAAGGCTGATCACAAAGGCCCAGCAAAATAGGTGACTCCTCACAATTCCCTGTCATAACTCTTTTCACTCAAACGGTGTGCTGTTCTACACTTTTAAGAGCTTCAGCTGCCTAATTGTCTCAATTAAATGCCTCAAGGAGAGCTTTGATGCATTCCATTCAAACAAAGCTTATCACTTTAACATTTATCAACCACCACTAGAAAGTCTGAAGCTAAGAGTTGCTCGCAAATGTATAATGCCTGAGTTGACAACTTTCTGCAGGTTCAAAACATCACACGCAGACAGACACTCTACTGTAAATGCCACCTGTAATTGCTTTCTTTAATGTTAAAGCATGGATTGTGTGCACTAATTATGTGTTTGAAATTCTTGTCAGTATGTTTAGAATGAATACTGGGAGGTGATAGTAGTATTATTGATAAAAATCTGACCATTATCTCAAACATCGAAAACCTTGTTTCAAAGCTTGAATTTTAGGAACAAACGCAGCTAGAAAAAGCAGCCATGACCTGCTTTTTATGAATGCACTTGACCTGACCTAAAGAAGCTGAATATGCCACACTATTGTGTTTTACTACTTTTCATGTTTTGTGCGTGCTGCTGACAAGTGGCCCTCACTACATGAATGCAGACCTATCCACCCATCCAAATTGTAGGTTCTAAGAAGCAACTATAACACTGAAATAAAAACTGATTAATATATTTTACCATTATCGTTACTGTTCTCTCTTTCCAGCTGCTCCTTTGTGTGGAAGCAGGTTTTTCACCGAATGGAAACCTGACACTGCTCCTCATATTTACAAATCCGATTCATTAAATCAATATTGAACACTGTGGGTGCAGCTAAGTGCCCCATTTACTGTAAACATCTCATTTCCTTTGGCTGTGAGAGGTAGGAATTAGTGTTCTGAGGACTTGGGCTTGTTGCTAGCTTTACAGATCATCCACAGCACCTTAAACAGTACCTCAGCATGCTCAACAGACCATTCACATGTCCCTGTGTTGCTCTAGCTGGTGTTATTTATTGTGAGCAGGGGAGTGGAGGTAGATATTGTAAGGATTGTGCTCGGAAAAGTCAGATTTTCTCTCTCTCTTGAATTATGACTGAAAGGAAATACTAATCCAGAAATACATTTTAGGGACCAGAATCATTTGGTGTTTGTGTTTGTTGCTGAGTTATTTAGCTGCTTGAGATCAATAAAAAAAAAGAAGGAAAAAAAAAAAAAGACTGAAATGGAAAAGCGTTTACGCAAAAACTGCTGCATACCGTAACTAGATATTATGATCTTGGCAGTCCTTGCTTCTTTCTCCATCTGTCTCCTGTTTGTTTTCCTCTGTTTTCACCAGATCATGCAGTTTCCATAAGTGGCACTAACTCAGTGGTCATAGTTTAAGTTCTTGTCTTCTTCAGTAACTTCATCCTCTCGCGCTCCAGCTTGCTTCACTCGTCTACTGTATGAATCAGTTGCATCGCCCAGATTTCCAAGCCCACTCACTTTGGAGCCATTCTGCTTGTCCCATTTTTTTTTTTTTTTGTTCTTTTCTTCACAAGCCTTTACACTGCAACCTGCCTACAGCTCACTTTCAACTACCCAATGACAGATTGCCAGCAGTTGCCCAGCGATCCTCTCCAACTTTCCCACCATCTCCACACACTAAAGTTGTAGTAGCTGTACATGGTATGATTGCTTCTATCTTTAGATTAAGATTCTTTTTAAACACCACTATCACAGTCTTTGTCTCACTGATATGACACTTTTTTAATCAATCCTCACAACAATTTTTGATTTTTTAAGCACTTTGGTGGCTGACATGCCTTTGATTCTTTCTGTGTAGGGCAGGTGGTGCCGCACTTTGTTAAAAAAAAATAAGAGGGGTGCTCCATAATTCACCTAACTGGATACGCAACCCATGCACAATTAAGTGCACTGTAGTTCTGCTGCATTAAAATAGGCTTGATTCTGTCCCAGGGCCTTTGCTGCATGTTCTGGCCTCTAGAGCAAATTTTCCCCTTTCTGACAAAGGTGAAAGGGTATTGTTTTTTTATTCTTCTTCTTTTTTTTAAATGTATTATAAGGTTCTTGGCCATTTTGACTGACAGGCAGATGCTGATACAGGTAGCTCTATCCCCAGGTGTCAGCTAGGCATCATCTCAGCAAATCCAAGTCACTGAACTGGACCTTTCAACTGTGTTTGTGGAATAATGCCTGTTGAAGCCTTTTTAATGCAATTAGCTGACAAATAATATGGCTTGCTGTGTCACTAATTGTAGTAAAAGCCCATCAAGTTTTCGCTCCAGTTTTGGTAAATGCAATTCTGGTATTTCATTTGTGTGTTACTTAGCACTAATAAGTAGGTGTCAGTGTCTGTGCTCTACACCCATAGTGCTTGCCATGGATACCGCCTGTACGCAAGGTTGCAATCATTAGCTGGTATCTTAGACCTCTTGTCCAGATATGGTCGATTTTGGCTCCAAAAAATAAAGCTGGCGACAACAAATTTCTGAACTCGACGCTTCAAATCAGGAGTCCAGCTCTTATAACCAGTCTATGAAACAAACCCAAGGCAGAGAACCATCGCACCACACACTCAAGAGGGCCTTATGCAGCATTGATTTCATTTGTGATATAATAGCTGCATATAATACCATGTCATTTTAAATGTTGTGCTGTTTAATCCTTGGCTCCTAACTCCTAATATTGCAGCGATAATGCATTTTTTTTGTGGCATTTATTCACAACATTATGCCAGTATTTAATGCTGGCAGAGTTCCCTAAAATGCAATCTGTGCTTTATCTTGTGGCACCAGATCGCAGAATAAAATAGAGTAGCAATCAAAAACAAACTAAAGCTCCTTGAGCACCCACCTCTATAACTCCAGGTCACACTACCAGTAATTAATGGGGACCAATAAGTCAATACTGCAGCCAGGGTGCAGGGGGCTGTACAGAAACTTCAGATTACAGACACATTGATTTCTCCGAGGACACTGAGGTCCATCCACATGTGCCGTAGGGTTGATGTTGCCATAGCTACAGTACCGTTTGCAAAGTAGTCGTTAATTGCTTGATTAGTCTTTGAAAGGGCAGTAATAACAGCATGGTGTAGCATTATGAACACATGACTTGCCCGCCAAGAACACCAGTGATAGTCAAAGTCAAGCGATATCAGTGCTAATCTCCAACTTGAGGCTGTTGGCAGGCTACCAATTTACTTGGCATGTATGTTTGTCAGGTCTGTCACGTCACGCGTGTATGAATGTTCAGCGAACCCGTTTTCTGCAAGGATGTGGAATTAGAGAGTAAGTGTGTGTGCGTGCGTGTGTGTGTGTGTGTGTGTGTGTGTGTGTGTGTGTGTGTGTGTGTGTGTGTGTGTGTGTGTGTGTGTGTGTGTGTGTAAAAAAGATGGCTGCGTGTAAAAAGTATGACTTTGATGTGAGAAAGAAAGAGGAGAAATTCCTGCATGCAGTTCAGGAGCTACAGTGTCTGGAGCTGTTGTGTGAATATATGAATATTAGAATAAATAATGTATTAATTTTCAGAGCAGGATTTCAAGTAATGAAAATGCTGCCTGTTATATCGTCCATTTCCTGCCAGTGTTACTAAATTAGAGTGGCAGTCGTGTCAGTTGGTCAGTGAAATTTGATGCCCTTTTTTTCAATGTTTTCTTTCCCTCTACTCAAACACCTACCACCATTTTTATCTTCCATGAAATTTGTAATTTTTTTAACCCTCCAGCACAAAGGATATTTGTAGACTAGATCTTAATAGCCTTATGCCTTTGAACTGAAATGCACATAGTAAATTAAAGTCTCTGTGTGCAGCATCTGAAAATTTCAGACTTTGATGCTTTCCAGTAGTCATAAAACAAAAAAAACAATGTAATTAAGACCAAAGTGCACAGATTCCACCAACAACCAGCAATTTTGACCTGAGAACACTGAAGCAGCAAATACTGCACCATTTGCTACAGTTGTCTAATTATTCTATCAAAAATGTTTTTTGAATAATTTGGAAACTTATATAATGCTACAGTCACACTAGAGAAAAAAAAATTGCTGGGGAAGTTGGCATGACCAAATTTACTGCAACAGTGTACAATGAACTTGTGATCTCGTTGTCTTTGAAATGGTTGTTTTGAAGACAGGGACCGGGAATGCAATCACTTGCAGTCAATTGTCATCGTCAAAGCAACTTTGGTGCATTAAGATGGCAACAAAAATGCAAGATGACAGAATCAATCTCATATCAGTCTCCTATGAGTTTGTGATTGAATGGAGCAATTGCATGCAATCTGTTTGTGATTAACTGTGATAAACTGAAGAAAATCTGTGAAATCCACATTAGCTACTTATATTTAGAGTCCAGCCAAAGCCTCTTCAATGTGAAACAGAAATTCAGCAGTTCCTCTGCAAATAGTGACATTGTTGCTGAAGGAGAGCAATTTAACTGGAAAATGAGGCACTCGGCAACCTTGCTTTCATATAGCAATATAACAAGAATGCAACCAGCTGAGTCAAGTCCCCGACTACAAACAGACGTCACAGATGAGTCAAGAGTATAGACTGATTCAGATTGATTGCAACATGTTGACAATCAATTTGTGTTTACAAATTAGATGTGATTATTCACAAACCTTCACCAGTCTGTCTGTTGTCAGCCCAAATCATAATTATTTCGAGACAAGTTGCCTCCCACCAGACGACTTGCGCAGTCACCTTGTTCGAAAGTGATCTCCAAGAGATTGAAGGTTTTTGTAAGCTCAACCTCTGTGTGACCAGTTGATTGCTGCAACTACTTGGAATCGGTTGCCAAATGTAAAAAAATCAATGCAATGACCATGCAACTTCCAAATTCTTCTATTTGCAAGGTTGCCATCTTATTTTTACCCTTGTGTAACTGAGGCATTATCACACTATCACATAGTGGGTTTAACAAAGGAAGCAGCACAAAAACATTAGACATGTTTGCATTACAGAAACAAAAGTATACAAAGTAAAATGTTTGTAAAATATATAAAAAGTAAAATCTTATGTTAAAAAAAATGTAAGCTTCCTTGGACATTACTTTTTTTTTTTACTATATATGTATATAGAAAATTAATCCTTAGTCTTACATTAAAGAATCAGTCATCAGCATTTGTAAGCCTGTATTTAATGTAACGTGTGATCAGTTGACTTTTTTAAAAATTTCTTCCTGAAGAGAGTGTTAGGGCCGTACTTCAGGCAACATCAATCATTTAGCGCCCGACCAATAAGTCTGTAGTATTTTATTAAAAATCCCATGCAGCCATGACATGACAAAAGCCACATTACTAACTTCAACAAACTAAAACACAGCAAATTCAATTTGATATTGTGTGAGGATTATTTTTTTGTTTTGTTTGGCATAAATCAAAAGTCTGGGCACCAAGATGATCATAATGATGGTCCCATGATGGCCCCATGATGGCCCCATGATGGACGCATCATGGCCCCATGATGGCCCCATGATGGACGCATCATGGCCCCATGATGGCCCCATGATGGCCCCATGATGGCGCCATGGCAGTTGGGACCCTGACTTGGATCAGAAGTTAAGAGGACGGATAGATGAATAGAATCTCTGGTCAATGCAAAACTGACAAAAAAAAATATTACAAACAATGTCATCTTTACATAAGAAATGACACAAATGATCAAATGATACATAATGATAACAATGATTTTTTTTTTAAATAAAGAGTCATTACAGGGGCTGTGTTAATCTTATGCACTCCCCTTCAAATGAAGTTTTACAGCTAGTAGGGTCCAGTGTCAGATAATGTTGAGTCAGTCATGTAGAATTCATACTGGAAGATTCCACACAGTTGAAAATCACATACAGTATGCCTCTTTTCCACCAACGGGGTTCTGGTGCTAGTGCCAGTATTTGAACCGTTCAGCGTTTTTTTCCACCGCAAACACATTCGGTGCTTGACCAAAAAACTGGTCCAACTCGGGCCCCACAAGCTAGCTGGTCTCAAACCAAGAACGCGTCATAAAAGTGGCAGAAGGGTGTGGCACTGCCATCTCAATGTAAAGTTTTCTACCACCATTTCACTACATGGTGTGTATTACATGAGAAAAGCGATACGATTTTCATGGCTGTCAATTAGGTTGTGCCCTAAGGCTGAACTTGCTGCATTGTTTCAGTTCATATCACAGATAAAAGGACGAAAAGTGCGTACTTGTCATCTTGCTCATAATTGCTGCTTGCGTTTACCTCTGTGCTGCACACAGATGCTGCAGTAGTTTGAGTTGGACCGTAAAATGTGTTCGCAGCACAACAAAGGGGAGCGTGTTCTCCCGCTTTCCGTCCAGACGAGGACCCGCCCACACTCTTACGTAAAGGATCAGTTCACAAAGCGCGGTGGAAACACCGGTTCATTGAAACCGACACCAGCACTGACACAAGTACCAGCACCTCGGCGGTGGAAAAGTAGTAATAGTGGCAGCTTATCATGCAGGTTCTACTCTAATAGATCCACAAAAATGACCTCTTTCAATAAATGACCTTTTACTATAACTCCTATACATTCCAGAATTCGAGAACAATGACAGCAAGTGTGGGGAGATGGGGTGGGGGGGGCAAAGAGGGCTCCATTCAACTGAATGAATGCATCCCCACTGAGCTTTTAGCTGTGGAGACACAGCAAACCTGAAGTGGCTATAGCCCTACTGTAAATCATGATGCCTCCCAGTGCTCTCTGCCTCTCTCCATTGTGTCGGCCCTTTTCGCTTTGCTACCCATGTGTCAGAACTGCTCACATCCCCAGCATGCAACATCTCTCCCCTGGCTGCTGCCTCTTCCTGTGAGCTTCACACAGCTGTCTGTTTCACTTCCTCTAATGCCCCGCATCACCTTCTCCCCTCTCTCTCACTTTGTCTTTAGCCATCAGCCTGTCTCTCTTTCTCTCCTGCATCTCTCTTTTCTCCTGCTCTCTTCCTTTCTCCATCTCCACCTTGTAGTGATTTTCTGCCTGCTGAATATGCAGGGCAGAGTGACACGCTATTGTAATAATGTCTCACAACACTACACTGTCTGTCTCTGAAATGAGTCAGCGCTTAAACAAAAGAGAATAAAACCTGGAACCGTGGATTGTTTCATCAGGGAGCTAGTAAGGAAATGCTGTTCTTGTTTTCTTTTTGCTTCTAGATGTATTTCACAGTTTTTCCTGCAAAAAACAAACAAAAAAAAAAAGCGAGAGAGAGAAATAAATGCAAGCAAAGAATTTATTTTTTAAAACTTGGGTTACTTTGAACAATAATGGAGTGTGGGCCAAGTTCAATAGCATTACAAACAATGAAAATATAGCTTCCAAAGCTACTATTCGCTTTCTCCAAGTTTCTCTGTGTGTGCACTCCTCTCTCAGGAGACGACAGCATGTTCCACAGTGTCCTCTTTTGGAGGATTAGAAAATTGCAGGCTCTGAGCTTAACATGAAAGCCCACAGTGCTGAAAGGAGCAGAAAAACAAAAAACAAAAACAAAACATAGATGGACAGAGTGATAGAATGTGAAACAGACATTTCTTGCTCTGTTTAGATTCCTGAGAATGTGTGTGTGTGCAGATAAACTCCATTGCAATGTCAGCATGTTTATTTGACTTTGACTATCAACATCAAATACATTTTTCAGAAAGCACTTTTCTCTCTTGCAGGCACGCACACACGCGTACACACACACACACACACACACACGCACACATGCGTACACACACACACACACACGCACGCACGCACGCACGCACGCACGCACGCACACACACACAGAGGACATAAAAAGAATTGTTTGTGTACAGTCAGCAGTAAACAGATGGGTTTTTGTAGCCTGGATTTCAACACTGTGACTGTCTCTGGTTCTGTAACTGTAACAGACTGTTCTGCAATATTGATTCTCTGAATAAACCCTGCCGCCTTCTTCTCATCCACTGTATATGAGTGTATGTTTGTGGTGAGCTCACCATGATATTATGACCTCAGGATCTGTGCGGTCCAGTGTGGAAGCTGCAAATGATAATCAGTGTCAGCAGTGATCATAGCAAAGGTTTTTGCTATCAGGGCGAAGCCTTTACCTTGCATCAAAGCTGCTAGCACACTGCCTCAGCAGCATGATAAATGGCTCTGCCGGGAATAAAAAGTCACATCTAAGTCTTTAACTATTTTACCAGAGATGAGGCAGCAGTGTATCCTTTTACAATCCACTGTATGCCAACACAATATTAAGCTCCAGTAGTTACTGTGTGTGCTGATTGTGTCAGAACGATGTTTGTTAAATAAAGGGCAATGGTGTAAAGTAAATCCATTTAGTCAAGCTCTGCATTGCCTGATTATTTTATTTACAAGCCTGTGAAGAACTATTTAATGCCTCAAAATGGAATGAACTGCAAATGCTAAAATACCAAACCGCTTATACAATTTCAGCCTAAAATATTACCAGACAAGCAATTATGAGCATCTGCCAAATCTGGGAAACCATCAGCTATTCTCTGATAGCTTTGACTTGGGGGGGACAGTGTTAAATATTTCAGGGATTCTGTTGTAACCAGCAAATATTTGTGCCAAGACTTTCTGAGACAGCCAAATCTTTAAGAAAAATTCATTTAAAAGAAAGATAAACTATCCTCAGATGCTTGGTTTCCAGACTGCATTTCACTAAATCTGTTCCTTCTTTACCTACAAGCAGCCAAAGCCTGCTCAGACACGATTGGTCAGTACTGCATGGACTAAAAATGGGTTACAAATAGAAACCAGAAAGCTTCCAATACTAAAATCATAGACTTGGTGTATTAATGTTCAGATATCATACATCTGCCTAATTAATTATGTCATTTTCAAGCAAAAATCACAATTTATGATTTCAGCATCTCAAATGTAAATGTCTGAACTTCCCATTTTAAATTTACAGGAAATAAATACATTAGACTTGGACTGCACAAAGTCAAGCGAGACTTATTTACTATCGCTGGTTTCTTATATTTTTCTTATGTTTTATTAAGAAAAAAATCAGCTACTCAATTAGTTTTTTTTTTGCCCCACACAAAATAATTAATCAAAAGTGCTTCAGCAAATTGATGCTTAAATATTAATGCAAGAGAATAATCATTTGATGGTAACTGGGAAACATTCATTTTCCTGATAAAACAATCCACTGCGGCCGGCGCCATTTGAATTGCAATTTCTCATAGTCCAGAATGCTGACGGTCGGTGGTGGGGTTCTGTTAGGATGACTGCAAATGTTACGTTACCTTGTGGTTTGGTGTTTGGAGTTCAGAGGACAGCATTTCTGACATTTTTTGAAAAAAACAGAAATAATTTGCACAGTAATGAGAACTGTAAAGTGGGACCAGGCTCAATAGACAGTGATGGAGAGTGAAATAAAGTGACTGTGATTTACTAGCTTGCAGTATTTTTTATTGCTACTTTCACATAAGCAAAGAATCTGAATATTTTTTTGCCCACCACTGGCTGGGAACATTCTTAGATCTGAAACCTAATTAATATTTTAATTATATAATTTAACATGGTGAATCTGAGGCAAGTAATCAGCATCAAAAAAACATATGTTGTAGAAAAGCTGCACCTACAGTAAGAGTGAATCACTAAGCCAAAATAAACAAACTCGTGTGCAGTCATTACATTGCCCAGCATGCTCTATGTCCATGTGCCCCTGGCTGGTAATAACCTTTAGCTAATCACTATTTCTAGCGCATCTTAATATCAGTTCATAAAGCAATGCAGCGCTAATTAGGGAAAGAGAGCGAGATGATATCCAATTAGGGGCCTGTCTCTCGTCTCTAAACAAGTGAGCTGACCCAATTCATCTTCACCTTGCTTGCCCCACAGCTACGTGGTCGGAGGGTGAGTTTCATTGAAGGGATAGGATCCAATCCCTGATGGCTTACACCATTAGCCAGGCAAAACATGTCAGCCAAAAGTCATGGCAATGATGAGGACAATACCGATGGGGCGCGGGGGTGGGGGTGGGGGTGGGGGTCTGCAGGCATATTTACCAGCAGAGGGCTTTCCTTTGATAGTGGGAAATCTGCAAAAAGGCACTTACTAGGCAAAGCCAAAGAGCTTGTAACTAAAAGCGTGCACGTTACAAAAAGGCAATTTAAATAAGGACTTTTTGGCCCAAATGAAAACGTTTATTAAACTGGACTAGTAGCACTTTGAAGCTTTTGCCATTACATCACAACCAGTTTGCTATGTATTTTCTGTAACCTATTGTAACATCCACTTAATTAGTTAAAGTTCTAAGTTTACGTCTTATAAACCACTAAATTAAGGCAGTGGAGACACGAGAAAAGTCACATTGCATGCTACACTGTGTCTGTGTCTGCACATGACCTCAAGGAGCAGAAAGAAAAATATTCATCAGGTTCCTCTGAAATACCTGCAGGTTACGCAAGAATGGCTTGCCCTATTGGTCATTTCCTTTTTTAGTAGAGACTGGTGGGTGCAAAACAGTCCCTTTACAGACTAGAATCAGATTAATGTCACGGGGCTAGCTGCCATGAATGGGAGTCATGTCAGTGGGTGTCGGCGAGCGGTCCGCCTGTCACCACCCCATGTCATTTCAGCCTGATGGCCTCGTCCCCGCAGACTTCACAGAGTAGCCGATGTAATCTGCAGTCATTCAGCAGTGACCTGCAGAAATGGAAACCAATGCTGCTGGTGGTGAGAGGGAGAAAGAAAGTGAATGATCTGGTCAGCCCATGTATTTATCTACCTGGCACTCTGAACCCTGTAGGACTGCTAGAAAACTGTCTATCCTTCACCATATTTAGACAGACCCTGAATTTAAGCAACACTGGCAGCCGCACAGTAAAAATGTAAGATTGAAGAGCACTTGGCTAATTGGCTAAAATGATGCATTAAGACATATGCCTAACTGCTAGAACTACTGCAGTATTCTCTTAAATTGCAGCATAAACACTTGAAGTTCTGGTAAATAGACAAACTGGCTTGGTCTGCTCCTGATCTGACTGATAATGAACTCATTTGAATATATTTCTACCCTAGTAATTACAATCTAATCGGAATTGATGGATCATTTGGGCCCAACCTGCATGAAACATTCATTATTACAAGCCCCAACACATGGTCGGAGCATTTTCCACATCAAACACTGGCGTTTAGAACTAGAAATAGACTAATGAGGTGGACACACTATACCAATCCATGAAGGCAGCTACCGCATGTGTGCTTTGTGCATACAGTATGCATTAAATTAAGCACATTCAGTGTCTTATTCATCAGCCTCTGCCTTTCAAATAGCCTGCATATTGAATTTAATTTTATAGACACAAAATCACAAGTCAAGGACATGTGAACAAAAAGAACAAAAATGATGTATACTTATATATTAACTCAAAACAAATATGAAAAGATTTCAAAACCTCAGTGGTCTCCCTTCTGTGGTCTTCCAAACAGCATATGGTGGGGAAAAAAAAGCATGTCATATCTATTGACATATTAATGTATTCAACTGCATTTTATTATTAGAACAAACATTAACATAATTCTCCACTTGGCAGCTGTCCAGACATCTCCAGTATCTAGACTGATGGCAGCTTGGCTTGGCTTTCTCCAAGTCCCTGACATGCATTCGCAATGGCCTCCTAAAAAGAGGGTTTGGGGCCTCTCTGAGACAGAGGGGATTAGCCAAGCAAGCACTTCCTCTATTTTGGAGATTTTGTTATTGAGTTGCACTTTGCCAATGCTAATTGCCTGAGCCCACGCAGGGTCAGAGAGGGCCACCTCCCCATTGGGATGGATCTCTCTACTTCATCTGGACATTATATTACCTCCAGCCATGATTTGCGTCAGCAGGCTTGAGTTTAAATCCCCTTAATCACATTCAGGCACCCTGGCAGAATCAATAAAGACACAACAGTCAGGGCCATTTTTTTTTGTCCAGCATTTCATTTAGGAGAAAGAAACCTTAACTGCTACATATGATGGACACAGCTGTTAGGATCACAAATAAACTGCCAAGCTTTATTTTCTTCTTCTTTTTTTAATTTCCTAACTGGCTCCTAAATGTGTGGGTATACAGTTAAAATTTCATACCTTCAGGCAGTGGCAGTTTTTTTTTTTCTTTATCACTTATTATAATCAAGCCTAATTAGCTGACTGGATTTTATTTATTTACTTATTTTAGTATAGTTAGCTCCTAAGGCCTCCCCATTAAGAAAGTGTTGCCTTCTTAATAGATACACTATATGGCTAACTTAGAATGATATAAATATGATTTGATATAAATCCAGTGGATGTTTCTTTGGGGAAGGAAACAAGAGTATCAAGAAGTACCCACAATCTATGCAAAGTGCATACATACAGGGCCAATTTTGTGAGTAAACAGCCCATAATCAATAATCAGAAGTCGAAAGTTTTTGGTTAGAATCTTTAAGTAAGAATAGGCAGATGCATGTAATAAGAAAAACTGAAAAACAGCTGAAAAAAAAAGATGTAGCTGCTTTCAACAGAACAGAAGAAATCAATACAACATAGCATTAAAACATTTGTACTAAATGAAAGAGTGTAGGCAGAAACTTACTTGGATCTAAAGTCACAGGTCATGACCCAAAATATACTGTAAATCTAAACTTTTAAGCCTGCGTGGACAAAATATCCTTTAAGTGCTCCAAATTAAAAGGAAAAAATTATATAAAATACAAACTCAGTGTCCACTGCCTGACTATATGATTGGATGCCCTTCTGCACCCTTCAAACTTTAAATGCACAAGGCCAGTTTATAAAATATGTCATTTATTACATAACTGTGTGCATATATCACATTAGTATACTGGACTGATTCTGTCAGCTGAGTCAGAAAGTGAGCAGGTGACAGAAACACTTCCTTACATACCCATCAGACCACCTTTGACCCTATAATGGCTTCTGCAGCAGATCTTTCTGTAATGCTGATCTTTGATGCAGCCAGCTGGATACTGCTGAACTGCTGCCACAGGAGTTGGTTAGTTGGTCGACCAAGGCTTGACATATCTATTGGAATACCTCATGACATTGACTTGGATGTGGGCATGAAGCCTCTAAACAGGATGAGAAAGATAATCTGCTCCTGGTATTGTTTTGAAATGATGCAAACACTCCACCCTCAGGTGCAGTTTGGGCAGGTGATGGGATTTTAGTTTTACCTGAAATTGCAGAACATGTGAAAATGTCCATTGTTCCATCCATGTTCTTAACCGCCTATCTAATTCAGGGTTGTAGGTGAGTCGCTGTCTATCCCAGCTGTCATAGTGCAAAAGGTGTGAAAATGTGCGGCAACAAATACAGCAGCCTCAGGTTCAGGTTGAAACCTCCTCAAAACCTCCACTCTCCCCTAGAGGAACTCTGAAGCAGTAATTACCCAGATGTAGAAGAGGTTTAAGGAGAAAAAAAAGGAGACAACAAAGCCCTAAAGTCATGTTTACACAGGCAGGTGCCATCTCCCACCACTGCTTTTATGAAAAAAGTTTTGAGGTAATGCTAGCCAGTTTGATCTGGTGTCCTTTTATACCAGTTCTTTCTCTTCAGATGAGCAACAGCAGCTATATGTGCTTTGCCCGCTTTCACATCTGTTGTAGCTGGTCTCAAGGTTTTTTTCTCAAGGTATTTTTTTTACCAATATGAGACATAAAACACTGTAAGATAGAACACAGTTATTTACATAACCCATTCGATGAGTAGCTTCAGTGAGTGTCTCACCAGGCCAACTTTTCTCATTTCTAGTGAGGAAGCGGTGAGTATCCTGAATAGCCATAAGCACAGTAGCAGCCTCTCTGCCCTCCAAGATGAGCTTAGATCCAGCCAGTTCTGTCTGGTAGAGAGTAGGAGCTACTGATGAGGTTAAGGCAAAGGTGTTTACAAAGTAGAGTTTTCAGATCATTTACCAAAATTTGGTAGCTATTTTTCTGGGGGTCATTTTGAATTTTAAAAATAAGGCAATAATTGAATCCAGATAATAGACCATACCCCAAATGCTATTTTAATAGCTTATGTATAATTGCTAGCTTGGTTGTAATTTGAGAGCCTATCACATGGTGGAAACAAGGTTCACAAAAGTGATGGAAATTATTAAAGCTGAAAGCCCATCCATCCATCCCTCCATCCATCCATTTTCTTCCACTTATACAATTCAGGATCGTGGTTGGGCTGGAGTGTATCCCAGCTGTCATAGTGCAAGAGGCAGCGTAGAGACACCAGTCCGTCGTAACACACTGGGACAGACAACCATTCACGATCACATTCATGCAACATGCAAACTCAAAGTTAAAAGTCATAAAACCAAAACGATGCACTGGAAGACACTGATATGCTGCTTAGAGTTGAGCAGATAACAATAGTCTCCTTGTGTGTGTCACTTTGAGTGACACACTCAAATAATCCTTATTACTTAACATATGTTTTGTATTTGTTGTGGTGTTATGCATATGTGCAGTGTCTGTTCATGCAAGGAGAGAACTCGTGCTTTCATGTGAGCATGAGTGGGTGATGTCTGTTCCAGAGTCAGTATTTTCTTGTATTGATTCACAGTCGTGTCCCTGTGGTTCACCAGTGTGGCCAACCAAGGACTGGAGCACATGGTGTTTTAATCTGTCAAGATGTCACCAGCTCTGGACCAGAGGAAAAGGGGGGGGGGGGGGTAGATGGGAAAAAGACTGATGACACCCAACAGTCAATGCTGATGTGCCCAGTTGTGCACACACATACACACACACACACACACACACACACATGCATCTGTACAAAAACACACATAGAGCATGTCTGTCAGTCAATCAATGTCCACTTGAGAGACTCAACTTCTGCCCTTTATATCCCCAAAGACATCTCAACACAGCTCACTGAGTTCTACAACAGTCCACTGTCAGTGCTCTACGTCATACTCACACAGTATAACTGGGGGTTCATGGCCTCAGGATGGCGCCTGGTGAGGATGACCTGCTTTATAAGTCTTGGAGATCAAGCAAACTGACTCTTTAATATCTTTACTGTAACACTGCACAAAGTGCAGGTCATATTGTACTGCCTTTTTATTCATTTCATGGCAATGGTTATTCAGAGTGCATTCTGGATGTACTGTGACTTTAAAATTAAACTTGCATATTGCTATTCATCAGTGTTGATGTTGCCAGCTGGGGGGTTTGTGGTAACAGCTGATTCTCAAGACAACCTGCCGCGGTGTTTCAGAGTAAGCTTGTGAACTGTTTGTAGACAAACATGCTGAACGATAAGATGTTGAATTACAACATAGCTTTTAGGCTGTGAGTCAAACCTCTCTGTGTACAGTGCATTTGTGTATATAGTACCTAACGTTTTCTCCTAGGAATACTCAAGATGGTATTCCATGGAGATAACTCTGTTACTTCAAATGGATTGAGATGAGGTAGGTGGCTGTTAATAAAGACAACTTGGGCCTGTGTTTTATTCCAAATGAAAATACACTATTTTGTATATATTAAAGCATGCTGCTGAATACAGATATATTGACTAGATCAGAAATGGTAGTAAAAGGTACGTACTGTTGCTATATTTTGGACATGTATGTGTCTGGGATGTGTTGGATGAACCTCTGACCAACCCATTTTCACAGCTCAATACTGCACCTGAAAGTCAGACTGGGAACAGTCACACCCAAAATACAACTTTGTGTTATTTGTAACTTTCTAACTCCTCACTTTGACCTTTAAGTATTATCTCATTTAGCATCTCATTAAATTAAAAAAAAAAAAAAGCTGAAAATATATAGACATGAAAAGCATAGCATCCCTGAAGCTGCAATCTAACTGTATGGAATTCATTAATTGTTATGGTTTGTCCATACACCTGGAAAAGTTCAATAGGGTCTTCAATTGAGAACACAGGTAAGTACAGTAGGTTTGAATATTGCATCAAGTGTGTCGATACTCAATCTTCTTTTGCAACTTTTGTGGGTGGCACCTCACAGCAAAAAGGTCCTCGGCTCAAACCCAGGCTGAGGCCTTTCTGTGTGGAGTTTGCATGTTCTCCTGCCTGCATGGGTTCTCTCTGGGTACTCTAACATTCTGCACGGGTTAGTTAATTAGTGATTCTAAATTGGCTATAGGTGTGAATGTGAGTGTGAATGGTTGTCTGTCTCTCTGTGTTAGTCTTGCAACTCAATGGTCACCTGTCCAAGGTGCAGAGGTGGGAAGTAACGAAGTACAAATACTTCGTTACTGTACTTAAGTAGATTTTTCAGGTATCTGTACTTTACTTAAGTATTTATTTTTCTGACTACTTTTTACTTTTACTCCCTACATTTTTACACAAGTATCTGTACTTTCTACTTCTTACATTTTCAAACAGACTCGTTACTTTTTAACACGTCAGAGAGAAGTTTGCATTTCCGGTCAGTGCGCCGTCAAACATCAAACGATCTGAGCCTAAACGGAGGAATAATAATATATAAGAGACAATCGTACTGGCGTATCCTCCATCACCGGCTTATCTCGTAGAAAGGGATTAAATACGCAAACCCATATAATTAATGTATTATTTATAGCGCTATAATCGGGCCGGACCGAGTCCGTAAGTTGCGCTGCGGCACATAAACAGCTTAGGTAACGTTACTGAAGAGGAGCGAGCATGAAGGGAGTAACGTGTGGCAGGTAAATGCAACGTTTCTAAATGCTCAACAAATATCAGCAAACACACAAAGGGTGTGCAGTTTGTTACACAGCTAGCTAAAAGAAGAGCTGCTGTATTTCCGGGAGAGCAAAGAGAGAGAAGTTCACTCAGAGATGGAGAAAGAGGACAGGAGAGGAAGAAGAGAGGTTAGAGTTAAAGGTAAGGACTGGAAAACAAACTGAAGTATGCTGACGTTGTGTAATTCAAAGATTCTATGAAAATGCTGCAGTTTAGTGTTTAATAAATAGGTTAGTTTGTTGTACTGTATTTACAGTAAAGCTCTGTGTTCATGGTCAGAGTTACAGGTTACATCAGTGCAGCAGAGATGAGTTTGAATCAAAGCTGCTGATGCTGAGATTCAATCACTGAATCCAACATTTCTACAGCCTGTATGCTGTCAGTGTAGGGGATGGAGATCAGCTCAGATAGCTGTGAAATACTGGGTTACATCTTTGTGAGTTCACTTCATCCACACAGAGCAGTAAACCTCAGAGCAGCAGCAGCAGGTCAGCTGATCACAGCCTGCACACCAACATCATTTACTGCAGCTCACAATAGAAAGCTGTGATTCTTCTCCCCATGCAGAGCCACTACAGCGGATCTTAGGGTTCCTCCACCTTCTGAATCCCACTGTAACCCCTGAGTATCCTCATGTTGGTGTTTAGGTGGAGGCACAGTCACCCTCTACTATGGAGGACACAGAGAATAGAGCTGTGTTTAAATTCCCTTTAACAGTTTGTGTCCTACATAACAGATTCAAGCTGAGTGCATTCATTAGAATTAAAATTTAGATTGGAATAACATTTGTATTCTCATGTACTATTTTATATTATTACAATAATATATAATGAGGTTCGGTTTGTTTTACACAAAAATAGCAGGTAGAAACATCCTCCAAAGAACTACTTTTACTTTCTTACTTTGAGTACATTTCAGACCCTGTACTTTTTTACTTTTACTGAAGTAGAGAAGTTGAACCAGTACTTCGACTTTTACTAAAGTATTTTTTAACATAAGTACTTGTACTTCTACTTAAGTACAGAATGTCAGTACTTTTGCCACCTCTGCCAAGGTGTACCCTGCTTCTTGCCTTATGGCAGCTGGGACAGGCTCCAGCACCCCTGTGACCCTGAATTGGATAAGTGGAATAATTTTTTGTTTGTTTGTTTGTTTGTTTTGTTGTGTTTTTAAGGGTTTAAGTCCAGCTCGATAGAATTAACACATGTGAGTTCATCTGCTGACTTTAACTCCAGTGAGTTTCCCCCAACGCTCCACAGGCTTAATTACAGGTTAGTTTTCTCCAACTGGGCAGAACTGGGACAGGGAAGCTTTTTCCTAGACAGGAAGGCTGATGCACCGGAGAGTGATCTGCAACATAGGAGGACAAATAGGGTAAGTACAGCAGGTAAGGTTTGGATGAAAAAAAATTATAATAATCAAAGGAACTATGAGGTGTGAATAACTATAAGGAGAGCCAGGGTCATAAGCTGTGGGTGATTGTGATCAGGAACAGGGGTGCCAACTGAAACCTAAGTAGCCACTCCCACTCCCGGGAGGAGGTAAGCAGGGTTAATCCCACACAAGATAGAGAGAGAACAGACAGAGATGGCAGGGGGGACCATGTAAGCAATGTCCGTCAATCTACTTAGAAGTTGTTGTTTTAAATACAAAAGATGCTCACAGATGCTCTTTATATGAAGGTAACTGATCATCCTCACTTTGCTTTTAACATCTAAAGCAGTTGCATAGTTCAGTTTAGAAAAAAAAGAGAACTCTATGGCAACACAAAATCATGTCATCATACAAAACAACACATTTCTGTCTCTGAATAGCATACTCAAAAACATACTGATCAGAATTTATTGTTACAGTTAAACGGTTCAACAAACAGGCAGATTTACCTATGGAAAGTGCTTCCCACATTCTATAGATAAGGCAATAAGCACTTTGTGCTCAGGTATGCTGCCTTCGCATGAGAAAAACATACAATTAAAAAAAATGTTAAATTGTTGTACAGACTAACTTTTGCCAGTTTCCTTGTCTTGCACATTATTCTAAATCACCTAAGGAAGAACTATTTACTTCTAATTAGAACCCGTGTTGCTCAGCTAAAAGCAGCAGAGAAACAGTTACCTCGTTGGCCTCCTGCGCAGTTCCTGCGGAAGCAAAAAGCTACAGCTGCCTGCAGAGAGCAACACTGGGCCCCCATGCAGTGATAAATACATTACTTTTGAGAAGCAGTCAGCTTAACGTCTAGCAAGACATAAAATATAGAGCAAATATTGACAGTCTCTGAATAATTATTTCGGGTGTGGTTAGGAAGTGGTTTCTAAAGGAAAGCAGATTTTTTGTAGCGTGAGGGCATGTGAATGAATGAATGATGAATGAATGATGATACATTATTGATCCCACAATGGGAAATTATATAATGATGTAATGTACCTACGTATTTGTGTGCATGAATGGCATATATATATATATATATACAGTATATATATATATATATATATATATATATATATATATATATATATATATATATATATATATATATATATATATATATATATATATATATGTCTGCTTTGTTGGATGTTCGTCTAATGTACAAAGATGATTAAGTCTGAGCAGAGGCTGGGGCAGACAGACAGTTGAGTGGTGAAGTGCAGATAAGAATGAATGCAAATATACAACAAGAGTGACAGATTAACCTTGGACAAGGTCGTGCATTAATGCCGTGCACAGGCAGGGAGCACTTCGGTGCCTGCTGAGGTAAAATGCGTACACATATGCACGCATGCATCTCTGTTTAATAACAAATCTATGGGGATGCATACAAGAAGAGAAAACTGACTCATCTTACACGCAGCTGTGCATTCAAGCACAAGTGATTGATCCTTGATCAGTCGCATTGTCCAGTGTCAAAAGTAGATTGCATATACGGTCAATACATGGATTCAATACAGGGTAGGCTTTATTGTGTGGCTGCCACAGCAAAGAATTGAATTTTTCTGTTTTCCACACAGGTAACTAAAGAGAAGGAACAGAGTGTGTCGAGCTGTTAGATGAAGGTCTGTAGGCAGCAGGCTACAGACCTTGCAGGGGGATGTGGTGAATTTAACCCAGCACTGTTAACGTGGCACAGCACAGCACTTAGCCTGTGGCTGTAGGTGCAGCTCTCATTCTTCTTATACAAAAACACTAACGAAAGGAGGTAGTTTGGGAGTGAAAAGAAAGTAACGTGGGCTACACTGGTGGGAATCACGGTTAAACAATTTGTATTATTCTCTCAAAAGTTTGTGTTGTAGTGGTTCTTAACAAATAAGTATAAGAATGCACTGTTATCACTTTTATCTGATTAATATTGTTACATAAAAACAATTCTCTTTTTGTATTGTTCAGTGAGTTTTTTTGTTATTGTTTTTATTAATTACTTTTTTTGCACTATTATCACGTGTATTCATTTAATCTACATATTACAATTTAACATTTTACATGTCATCTTGTACGATTTCTTCAACGATGGTCTTAGTTTCCACTTTGTGCATCTGTTAATCACTTTAAAACCAGTTTGAATTCCATTCCATTTGTATCATGTAAGGTGCTTAAATAAAGTTTCATTTAGCTCTCTGCATCATACAGTACACAGCATTAGATTTAATTCCTGTTGCAAATATTAATTTAAAATTAAAATCTCTGTTTTATTAATCACCAGTAACTGTTTGTTTTGCTAAATCACCAATTTAAATGTTAAGGATTAGCATCTACAAAGTAATTAACTACAAGAACATTTAAGTATATGAAACACATAGAGTCTCCTTGCAAAGGTGTGCATGCATGTATCGGAAGGATAATAGTGTCATAAAAGCATAGACAGACTTACAATACACCATAGCACATTGTAATACATGAGCAGGCATGGCATGAGGTCATCAAATAACATTTACATATTGTCAAAAATAAACTTACTGTCCTACAGAAAATTGAGGTAAAGAGTCACATTAGATGATTTTAGCAACATAGATGATGAACAACCATCAGTCTCAATTAAGACCAGCGTGCTTGAGAGGGACACACTACTAAGTCAAGTTCAAGTAAGTAAGCATGAGGCATGTCCCTTCCCACACTCCCCTTCTAACAAAGTTGTTAGATTCTACAGTACGTTCTTGAACAATGACAGCAAAGTAACTACACTGTAAATGAATAATAACAGCTCTCTCTGTCTGTCTCTTCATCGCTCTTCGTTGACGTCACCTGCAGGGAGACAGTATCCAGGAGCAGGTAAAAATAGTGCGGCAGAGGTAGGAGACATCAGGTTGTGATGTGCTGAGCAGATGGAGAGAGGGAACAGTGAATACCAATAAAGTAGATGGATTTAACCCGGGTGGCTCTTACTGTACAGTATTTTTCATATCGCAATGCGATGAGTTCTCTTAAGGCCCCCGGATATGAAAACCTAGGCCACTATGTAAAAATGAGGAGTAAAGCAATGAAGTTGTCGGCTTCTGTTGGGTGACTTAATCTTGCACTGAATGTTAGAGTGTTATTATTTCTCATTGCAACT
Organism: Archocentrus centrarchus; assembly: GCF_007364275.1. NCBI lineage: Eukaryota > Metazoa > Chordata > Actinopteri > Cichliformes > Cichlidae > Archocentrus > Archocentrus centrarchus. The sequence continues at coordinate 21,748,842 of NC_044363.1, forward strand.
GATAACATCCTATCAATGATTGATTGCAGCAGCATATAAGCCAACAAATTGTGCGTGTCATGTAGAATGGTATCACTGAATTCAAAATCGGACCTGTAAAAATAAAAAATATATAATGTATGTTTTAAGATTTGTTCTTTTTAAATTGTATTTCAGAATTGCAACAGACAACACATAGTGCCTTTCAGCTGATCTGCAAGGATGAGATATCAAAAAAGGATGTTTCTTTATTTTTGTATTAACAAAAAGGTTTGCCATAGGAAATGCAATGCTCTTAATCTGAGTATTGGTGCCATCTGACTAAATATGAGTTGAAACCAGAGTCACTCTAATTGTGAGGTTTTTTTGTTTTTTTTTTAATTTCAGGAGGTGGTGATATAATTTGATCAACTTGTTCCAGACTACTGAAAGCACTGTCATGAAACGTTGTACCTTTCATACCCCCAGAGGATGAAGCCTAAATAACTTACAGACTTTTAGTGCTCCCCTGCTCCCCTTTCTAATTACCCAATTACCCAACTTTTACAAAATATCACACAGCCATGGGAACACCATAAATGACCTTTTTTCGCCCATAGATTTGGATGATGTCACTCTGCACTTCCATAATTGGTAACACTTCAAAAACTAGTCTGATTCACCATCTGAGCTTGTTTCCTGAGAGTGAGGAAATGCAGTTCATTCTCTGATCCCACCACGCAGACCCTTAGAACCAATTAGAGAACATTTCTCTGTGAACATTTCTCAGATCACTCCAGTCCTATTTGCCTTGAAAAGACACCACCCTAATAGGCAGTAATGAAGGAAAACAGAGTTTTCCACTGATTCACCATGTAGCTTATAGATTTTCCTTACTGCTGAGAAGAAGCTCACTGTACGTGAAGTTAATAATACAGTCCAGCACAGATGGAGATGATCAATAGAACAGAATAAGGATGGGCATGCTGGCAAAACAAGATCATCTATGCACAGACACCAAAAAGAGTCGTGTGCTCACATGCTTGCATAGAGCAATAATCCAGGCAGGCATCATATGATGTACAACAAGCAGCACACATACAGACACACAAACACATTCCACAAACAGAAGACATCACATATGACAGGACAGAAAGTGAAAGCTTTTGGAAAAGAGTTTCTGATGGCTGAACAAGATGAAATGATTAATATATCTCATAAGTAAAATGAAGAGCAGGGGGTGGGGTGTGGGTGGTGGGGGTGGGAGTGGGGTGGGGTGTGGGTGGTGGTCGGGGGGTCTCTGGATGTTTGATTGTCTGTTCTTCATTTTTGATCTAGCTCAAACTCGGTGGGTGTATAGCTAGTCAAGTGTCAGGTCTGAAGATATTTGGATAGCAGCAGCTCTACTTACTCTTTCCCTTTTCTCTCTCCCTCGCCTTCTCTCTTTCTCTATCTCCTGTGTGAACGTGGGTGGAACCTACCTGCCCTGTGAAGTCCTCCCAGAGGCATACCTACCAGCTGGCTGGAATTCCGGTGGATGCACCTGCTTCCCACCTTCACCCACCTGTGCATAAAAGACTCGCTAAACATCCAGTCATTGCCAGATTGTTACAGCTTTCTCAGTGGTTCCCAGTTTGACTGCTTGTTTTCCTGCCAGAAATTCCTGCCCTCTGTTATTTGGAGAGTCCCCGGACCCATGCTCCCATCTTGGAAAATCATTCACCTGCCTGGCTGCCTTTCACTATTCACCTAAAGGCGAACCTAACAGATATCTTCTATAATCTCAGAAATTACCTGTACCCTCGCCCTGCTGTACATCCTCTCCACTGTTAAAAAGCTTTTATATTGCTAAGTTCACTAAGTTTTGCCTCAACTTTTCAATACGCCGTTGTAAATCATGACATGCAGGAGTTTCACTATAAATAAAGGAATTTTTATTTTTTATTTTTTTACCAATATGAACACTGGATAACCACAATTCTTGCTTGAACAAATTAGCAATAATTGTCACAACATCTATTTCCATCCAGAGTTGCATTCATTTTTTGCTAAAATCTATTGATGTTGCGAGAGTCAGGTTGCGAGAGTCAGGTTGCTGTGCTATGTGTTCTTCAGTACATCCAAAAGATTCTCAATAGGGTTGAGGAGTGGATTATGTGGTGGCCAATCTATTTGTGAAGACAATGTCTCATTCTTCCTCGAACCGCTCTTTCATAATTTAAGCCTGATGAATCCTGACATCGTCATCATGGCATATGCCTGTGCCGTCAGAGAAGAAAAAAAAAATCCACTGATGGAAAACCCTGGTGATTCATCATAGTCAGGTAGTAAGCATAATGGTGCCGAACCTAGACCTGACCTACTGAAGCAATGCGAGATCATAACACTGCCTCCACAGGCTTGTAGGGTAGACACCAGGCATGACCGGGTGCATCACTTTATCCACCTCTCGTCTTCCCCTGATGAACCTATCACTCTGGAACAGGGTAGACCTGTGCTCATCAGACCACATGACTTTTTTTCATCACTCCAGAGTCCAATCTTTACACTCTCTAGCAAACTGAAGCAATTTTTTCCTGATTAGCCTCTCTAATAAGTGGTTTTCTATCATAAACTAGCAGAGGCAGAAGACCATAATTATCTGTACTATAGAATAGAATAGAATAGAATGCCTTTATTGTCATTATACAGGATGTACAATGAGATTGGAGGGCCACTCCTGTTCAGTGCTATGCAATAGAAAATCAAACTTTCTTAAATAAAAATATAATAATCTAATATAATTTAAAAATATACAGAAAATAAAACAGTATTTATAAAATATACAGAAAATAAAATGTATTAAAAAATTACAGAAAATAAGAGAATGTATAAAAATATATACAGTGTAAAAAATTCAATTCAATTCAATTCAATTCAATTTTATTTATATAGCGCCAAATCACAACAAACTGTCGCCTCAAGGCGCTTTGTATTGTGGGTAAAGACCCTACAATAATACAGAGAAAACCCAACAGTCACAACGACCCCCTATGAGCAAGCACTTGGCGACAGTGGAAAGGAAAAACTCCCTTTTAACAGGAAGAAACCTCCAGCAGAACCAGGCTCAGGGAGGGGCAGTCATCTGCCGCGACCGGTTGGGCTGAGGGGAGAGAAAGACATGCTGTGGAAGAGAGCCAGAGATTAATATCAATTAATGATTAAATGCAGAGTGGAGTATAAACAAAGTAAATAAGGTGAATGAGAAACAGTGCATTATGTGAACCCCCCAGCAGACTAGGCCTATAGCAGCATAACTAAGGGATGGTTCAGGGTCACCTGATCCAGCCCTAACTATAAGCTTTATCATAAAGGAAAGTTTTAAGCCTAATCTTAAAAATAGAGAGGGTGTCTGTCTCCCGAATCCAAGCTGGAAGCTGGTTCCACAGAAGAGGAGCCTGAAAGCTGAAGGCTCTGCCTCCCATTCTACTCTTAAGTATCCTAGGAACCACAAGTAAGCCAGCAGTCTGAGAGCGAAGTGCTCTGTTGGGGTGATATGGTACTATGAGGTCTTTGAGATAAGATGGTGCCTGATTATTCAAGACCTTGTATGTGAGGAGAAGAATTTTAAATTCTATTCTAGATTTAACAGGGAGCCAATGAAGAGAAGCCAATATGGGAGAAATATGCTCTCTCTTTCTAGTCCCTAATAAAATAAGTGTATAAATATAATAATGAAGATAGTGAGTATTTCACTTTGTGAATGAATATTGCACTAGTGAATGAATGTTGGATATTACACAATATAGGAGTGACAGATATTGTTCCGTATGAATAATATAATATTGCACAGAGATGTGGGTATTGCACAGTTAGAGTGGGTGAGTGTATGAGTTCAGGGTGGTGATTGCTCTGGCGAAGAAGCTGTTCTTGAGTCTGTTTGTTCTGGCTTTGATGCACCTGTAGCGCCTGCCAGTGGGCAGCAGATCAAACAGTTCAAAGTCAGGGTGTGAGCTGTCCTTGATGATGTTTCTGGCTCTGCTGATGCAGCGGGAGGTGTAGATGTCCATCAGGGAGGGGAGAGGGCAGCCAACGATTCTTTGTGCTGTCTTGACTACCCTCTGAAGCCTCACCATGTCTGCCTCAGTGCAGCTGCCGTACCATACTGTGATACAGCATGTCAGCAGGCTCTCAATGGATGAGTGGTAGAAGGTCAGCAGCAGGATTGAGTCCAAGTTGTTCTTTCTGAGGACCCTCAGGAAGTGAAGTTGCTGCTGAGCCTTCTTGATAACAGCTGTGATGTTATCTGACCAAGAAAGATCATGTCATGTCCTGGGCCGTTTGCCCAGCGTTTTGTGTTTAGTTTCATATTTCCTGAGTTGTTGTCCCCAGTATGTTTTGATTCTTGTTCCCTTTGTCCCTGTCTCCCCCTGTACAGTATCTATGGTCTTGTGTCTGTTTTGTCAGCTTGTCTGTCCTCTGACCCCCGGTGTTTCTTATGGCGTTTCATTCCTAGTGTTGTGACTAGTCTGCGTCTCTGTCCTGAGTCCGTGTGCCAGTTCCCAGTGTTGAGTCTGCATGTTAATTGGTTAGTCACTTCCTGTTTTATTTTGACAGTCTGGTTTTCCCTGTGCTTTGTGTTTAGTTTTGCTTCCTCCTGTGTTATTAGTTTCATTTGCCTCACCTGTTGTGCCCTGCTGTTTCCTCTTACCCTGATTACCCATTGTGTATTTAAGCCCTCAGTTTCCATTTGTTCTTTGTCGCGTCATTGATGTTATCGTGCCAGTGTGTTCCTGTGCTTCCTGTGTTTTCCCTTCGCCTACCCTTCACCTACCCTCAGAAGGATTTTGTATTCGTCCCCCAACCTTAATAAACACCTTTTTACGTAACGCCTGTCTCTGGAGTCCTGTGTTTGGGTCCATCCCTGCCCGTCACATCGCTGGCTGCGACAGATCGGCAGAGATGAGGACACCAAGAAACCTGAAGGTGTGGACCCTCTCCACACGCTCGCCGTTGATGTAGAGGGGGTTGGGTCAGTTTGGTGCTTTCTGAAGTCGATGATGATTTCTTTGGTTTTCATTGTGTTCAGTGCCAGGTTGTTCTCTGAACACCAGGCTGTCAACTTCAGGACCTCCTCTCTGTAGGGCCCAAACACTGTGGTTTCATCAGCAAATTTGATGATGAGGTTGTTATTGTGGGCCGGACTGCAGTCATGGGTGTAGAGGCAGTACAGGAGGGGGCTCAGCACACAGCCCTGTAGGGAGCAAGTGGTCATTGTGTGGGTGGAGGAGAGATGGGGGCCAAGGCTCACAGTCTGGGACCGGTCGGTTAAGAAGTCCTTTATCCAGGAACATGTGAGAGGGGGGAGGCCCAGGGTGTGCAGTTTGGTAGTGAGAATATCCGGGATGATTGTGTTGAACGCTGAGCTGTAATCCACAAAGAGCATGCAAGCGTAGCTCTGCTGCTGCTCCAAGTGGCTCAACACAGAGTGGATAGCTACAGCGATGGCGTCCTCTGTCGATCTGTTTGCACGATATGCAAACTGATGGGTGCTGAAAGTGGGACGGAGATGGTCTTTGATGTGCTGGAGAACCAGCCTCTCAAAGCACTTCATGATTGCCGTGTGAGGGCCACAGGGCGGTAATCATTTAGGCTGGTGATGGATAACCTTTTGGGCATGGGGATGATTGTGACTGTTTTTAGGCAGGGGGGAATGACTGCTTGGGCCAGGGAGAGGTTGAAAATCCTGGTGAGAATCAGGGTGAGCTGGTGGGCACACGCTCTGATCATCTTGTCGGGTACTCCGTCTTCTGCCTTCCTGGGGTTCACTGCCAAGAGCACGCGCCGTACCTCATGCACCTGGACAGTGAGTGGGGTGGAGCCCGTTTTTTTTTTTTTTTTTTTTTTTTTGGGGGGGGGGGGGGGGGGGGGGGGGGGGGGGGGGTTGGTCCTGAGGTGTCTCAAAGCGAGCAAAGAAAGAGTTAAGATCCTCTGCTAGTGACACACTCAGGTCTCCTGCAGTCACATCACAGCCTCTGAAGTTTGTGATGTTCTGAATGCCCTGCCACACCTCCCGTGTGTTATTGCTGGACAGATGTGACTCTATTCTCCTCCTGTAGTCCACCTTGGCTATTTTAATTCCTCTTTTCAGGTCAGCTCAAGCAGCACTGTACAGAGCTCTGTCATCTGACCTGAAGGCAGAATCGTGGGTTTTGAGGAGTGAACGGACCAGGGTTTCTGGTTAGGGAAAACCCGGATGTTTTTGCTAACGGTCACATTTTCAGTACAGAACTTAATGTAGTCCAGTACGTCCCTGTGAATGTTTCCAGGTCCTCGTGTTCCAATAAATCCCAGTCTGTGTGTGTGAAGTAGTCCTCTAGGTCAGAGAGTGTGTTTTCAGGCCAGGTTGTAATGGTTTTTACAGTAGGCCTGGCTTTCCGTCTGAGGGGTGTGTATGCTGGGGTGAGCAGCAGGGAAAGATGGTCAGACTGGTCGAGGTGGGGGAGGGGTTTGTGTCTGTAAGCGTGCTTAATGTTGGAGTAAACATGGTCAAGAGTGTTCTCCCCTCTAGTAGAACATTTGACATGTTGGCGGAATTTCGGGAGTACAGTCTTTAAGTTGGCATTGTTGAAGTCTCCCACGATAATATGAACACCATTGGGGTGGGCCCGCTGCTGTTCATTAATGGTGTTCAGCAGGAAAGAGAGCGCCATACTAATATTAGCACTGAGTGCTATATACACGGCTGTAATGATCACTACTGTTAGCTCTCTAGGAAGAAAAAAAGGCCGGCAACTTACAGACATGTACTCGAGGTCTGGGGAACAATGTTTTTCTATGATTGTTCCGTTGTTACACCAGTCCTCATGCACGTAAATACAGAGGCCCCCTCCACTGCTCTTACCGGAATATATAATGCACTATATACTATATAGTACTATAGTATATAGTATATACTACTACTATAGTAGATACTATATAGTACTATAATGCAGCATCCAGTGTGTTTGGAGTGTACTTATGCTAAAGTATGAAAGCAAGGATACTGGGCATGTGATGTATGGCGATCATACTATACAAAGTACAAAATTAACCCATCACTGCAAAAGAAACATCTGTTGATGAAGACCATGTGAAGACCTTCAGAACAGATGCTATATTCATTGTGAACTTGATTTTTGAGGTTAGCTTGCATAAGGACACTTGGTTTTTTTTCAATTAGTCTAGCTGATAAATGGTTTTCTTAAGGCTACACAGCTACAGTCCTAATTCCTTGGGACAGTTTTATTTCACCAAATGTTGAAGTGATCACCAATCACAATCATTCAACCATATTTCTTCCATTATCCTTCCAGGTTTTAAAAATGTTTCTCTTAACCCATTTTTAGTAGTTTAATCAATATCCTGAGTTGTTTTCGTAGTTTGAGGCAGGCCAGTAATTTAACCCACCTTAAATGGAGTAACATATTTTCCATGACCATGGTATATGTTTTCCGACATGGTTGTTTAAGAAATAATAAATAGTAATGACTGCAGTATTTTTTCCAATGGAAGGCTCTTACCTATTTAAACAGTTGACTTAAAAAAAAAAAATCTAATAATTACATACCATTGCCAGTGGTAACTACCCAGCAATAGTGCACACTTAGGGTAAAAAAAAAAAATCATTAATTTAGGGACTGGAAAATTAGGTGAATATTTTTCTTGTATTATCCTTTCACAAAACATGTTTTGAGATGCATTCTGTATATGTAAAAGTAGAATGGGCAGTTATGTGGCTATGCAGTATACTGCAGCCAAAGTAGCTGGATAATTGAGTGTTCTGGTATATTTTTGTCAAATTATCAGGAACAAAGGCAGGGATCCACACCAATAAAAACAGGCAGAATCAGCACCATGGACAGCTGCAGAATGAACTTTGTAATACTGGGTGGAATCAGCACCATGGACAGAGGCATAAATAATTATCCTGCATCAACTTCTGTTAATAAGGACCAAAAAGATAATTTTGAAAATAAATTTTGAAACCAGTGTCAAAGTCCTTAAACAGGCAATACACTCATTTTCTACAAAGAACTGTATCAATTTGAGCACTAAAATTATTCTGAATATTCTACAGCGTTCAACATTTTTCATTTACAAAGGCTCTATCATAAGCTAGCAGAGGCAGAAGGCCATAATTATCTGTACTATAATGCAGCATCCAGTGTGTTTGGAGTTTACCCATGCTAAAGATTAAAAGCAAGGATACTGGACATGTGATGTATGGCAATCATACTATACAAAACACGAAATGAACCCATCACTGCAAAAGAAACATCTCTTGATGAAGACTATGTGATCTAATGAACAGCCACAAAACAGCAGCTATATTCATTGTGAACTTGATATTTGAGGTTAGCTTGCATAAGGACTTTTTTGTCATTCTTGAAAGTGTTTAATAATGTTTAACCTGCAAGTCTAATTTTGTATTTTACAAGCAGTATAAAAAGGCAGCATGGTGGAGAGGTGGTTAGCACTGTTGCCTCACACCAATAAGGTCTGGGTTCAAATTCACCTTGGCTTTGGCCTTTCTGTGTGGTGTTTGCATGGGTTTTCACTGGACATTCTGGTTTCCTCCCACACCCCAAAAACATGCAGTTACTGGGGTTAGTTTAATTGGTAATTCTAAATTACCCGTGAGTGTGAATGGTTGTCTGTCTCTCTGTTTTAGGCTGGCGACCTGCACAGGGTGTACCCTCCCTCTTGCCCTATGATAGCTGGGATAGGCTCCAGCCCCCCATGACCCTGAAAGTGGAAGAAAATGGATGGATGGACAAGGAGTATAAACTCAACCAAAATTCAAACACATAACTTCTGAATTTTCATTGTAAATTTATGTGTTGTTTTTTTCAACCTTAAATCACTTGTTTAGTAAGAGTAACATTGATGTGACATTTAAGATGCCAAAACACCATAGCTGGGCATAAAATGTAATGCTATTAGGCATAAAGAACCATTTAATGAGAATTCAGTTTTAAGCTCAAAGCAACTCATTGAGTTAATAAGTGACCTTCCTTCACTATGATAATGAGCTAAAGCATCAAAAGATCTAAAATGAATAGTGAAGTGGTTTACACGTTCACCTAACAAGCTGAATATCCCTGGTTTGATCCCAGGAGGAGACACAAATCCTTCTGAGGTTGCGTCAAGATGGGCATCCGGTGTAAAACTCTGCCAAAACAAACATGTAGAGCTACCTGCTGTGGCGACCCCTTGTGAGTAAGGGAGCAACTGAAAGTAGCTTCTATTGTAGGTGGATAGAAATGTAACCTTTAGTTCCTGCATATTTTTTCATGGCTTCTAATAACGTTGTCACTTCAACATAGTTTAAGTTTCGAGCAGCCAAGAAATAACTTGAAGGGTTTACTTTAGTCTTTTTCATGAAGTCATTTTTATTACCTAGACAATTTGATTTGGAGTGATTTGTTTATGCCAGAGCAGAGGAGGCTCTTTTTTAATAATCACAGGATACATCGGCACTTCTCAGGTAAGCTCCACTTTAAACTCCAAGCTTGTGCGTATGTGTGTACAGTATGTGTGTTTAGGCAACCTGTGTAGGCGTATATGAGACAGAGAAGAAGAGAAGTGCTGGAGCTAGTGCTGCTGACAATATTATTCTCTCTCCAATACTCCTGTTCCCCCTCAGCTGCTTGAGCGAGAGAAGGAGAGAGGGAAAGGTTACACCAGCAAGGGTGGGTATTGAAATTCAAGACCACTTCACCTAGCCCAGGAGTGGCTGTCTGAAGATTAATGAGCTATTTGGGGAGAGTTCAGCTATTTCACATGCACAGGGTCCACATTAGTGAAATAATTAATTTTACAACACTGGGGTGTTGTCACCCCTCAGTAGCGTGCCACGAGCCTATGATAAGCAATCCCTAATTAAACAACACACACAGGAAAAAAAATGACATTCAGAGTCTTGGGAGGAAAAACAAGCTCGAGCTAGAGTCAAGCTACAGCCCCCTCCTTCCTTTCCCTCAAAGGACACCTTTGCATGAGTTACATTACATATATCAGAATACACTAATTGGATATATATTGATTTTAGTGTCTACATTGAGGCTATGTGAAATTCCAGGTGCACTGGGAATCCAAGGCACGTTTTTGTGATTGTATGGGGGTTGTCCCCATCACACACAAATACTTCCCATTACCTGTGTCTTAAGTAATTAATACCAAACAGAAATTAATGTGAACTTTATTAAGAAATCAGCACAAGGAGTTACCAGCAAACAATGTTTCTTATGCTGTAACATTGGCACATGTGAGGGTCTGGGATATTATAGATAGACAGTCCATGTTTTAGCGGTTTGTGTTTTGGATATAGTAGAAGTGGATGGGTTTAATGACTGGAGCCATTTGAGAAAAGCCAAATCAATATTGTCAGATGATTGAAGGTGTCAGAAGGTATTGTATAAATCACTCTTTGGGTCTTTGCCATTTGAAGAAATGACCATAGATAGGACTCTATGCAGTCCAGTGAAAAACTATTCCCCATGATTCAGTAGCCTGTAGAACCACCTTTAGCAGCAATAACTTGAAGTAGTCATTTTCTATATAACTTCATCTGTCTATCACATCATTGTGGAAAAATTCAGGAGGAGTATGCAGGCAGTTCCTGGAGGATGAAGGAATTGATACCAGTGACTGGCCCCCACACTCGCCTGACCTAAATCTAACAGAACACCTCTGGGACATTATGTTTCGGTCCATCCGACACCACCAGGTTGCATCTCAGACTGTCCAGGAGCTCAGTGATGCCCTGGTCCAGATCTGGGGGGAGATCCCCCAGGACAACATCCGCCGTGTCATTAGGCGCATGTCCCAACATTGACAGGCATGCATACAAGCATGTGGGGGCCATACTAACTACTGAGCACCATGCAATAAAATTTCAGCAAAATGGACTAGCCTGCCACATCATTTTTTTCACTTTGATTTTTGGGGTGTATTCAGCCTCTGTAGGTTGATAGTTTTCATTTCCATCAAACAATATGGCCTCCTTTCGTCACTAACACATTACCCAGTCCATATCTGATCTGATGTGTTTTCACAGTGTTCCTTTATTTATTTATTTATTTGAGCGGTATAGTTGTGTGTAGTAAAATTTTGTGTCTGATCTGTAGGTAAACTGTTTATAATTACTTTAATTCCAAACAGTGTACCAACCAGGGAGAAGCTTTAACTGTATGATGTGTGGATGTGAGTGTTACTCTGTACTTTACTTTGGGTCGTGATGGCATTTATGTTGTGCTCAATAAAAAATTAACATCTAGGCTAAATATCTCATTTCCACTTTTCAAGAAGACAAAGCACAAAGCCGCTTGACAAATGTCTAATGTCAAAAGCATTTAGAAAAGCCATTTGGTCTCTGTAGGTTATTTGTTGTTGCGATGTTCTCCAATTAATAGCACACTTTTTAACATGAAAAGCTGGATCTTACGTGTGAACTTAGCCCCAAAAACCACCACTCAGAGCAAAGACTGCTGTAGGTAACCCTATAAAGTTGCAGGAATTTAATAAACTTAGAGGAAAGATTCATACAAACAGACGTAACAGACATAACTTGAGCTTCTGGTACATTCACTATTGGCCAGTCTTATGAATATCCTGCAGTATATGTAAGAGTTTTGCACTGAATTTCCAAAAATAATACTATCCATGCTGTAATTTAAAGCAGTTAACCAACCCAGACTATTAATGCAAACACAAACGCCCCCCTCAAGACCTTTCTTCTCAGGTGCCCCAACAGCGCTGCTCACCTTTATGAGAAATGAGTGGGTTTTATGCTAATCTTCTCCCACATGTATGGACAATGCAGCTTGACTGTTGTGCATTAATAAATGTTAGCTGTAATTTAGAATCGTGTGGTTAGAAAGGTTAGTCCACTCAGTATGTAGTATGCTTGTGACATAATTTATAGAGAAAACACTCTAATATTTCAAGGTGCATGCATACAGTCATGGATTAACAAAAAAACAAACAACAAAAAAAAACACGCTTTTAATAGTTGTTACCATATTTTATAAATTGTAAACAACTACTTGATGGCAAATGGTCAGCACGTACCTTGAGAGGTGTAGCCATCTAATAAGCTGCAGTTATTTTATAACCTTAGAATGCCACATGCAGGCACTGTGCAAATACAAAACACAATTATTTATAGTCTACAAAATTTCAGCCTAATGGAATAGTGTATTGGCTGCCCTGGAGGAAAAATATGTGGTAAAGAATAATCAATTTCTATGTATAAAATGCCATGGTGATTGTATGATTTATGTCTCTACACATTAGATGCAGAATGGAATAAACTTACTTAAAAAAAATATTTGTTTATTAAATCCTTGGTCACATTAAAACCATGTTAATTATCAAACTTTGGTATACATGCAGTTTGGCTATACAGCTGGCTATTTTATGTGAATGCAATGGATAACACTCAATGCAGCAGAGAAGACTCAACCCTTAATGCATTTTGATTGTGATTTTGTGGACTAAAACATGAACAAATATGGTACATTAACTTTTACAGTACATTTACACCTACTGGGAATGTTACCAGTTAATCTGAGGTGTCTCCTTAAACTGGAAAGGAGAGAGAGAAAAAAAAAAAACAGCTCCTAAAGACAATACATGAACATTAAAAACAAAACACTGGCATATTTCAACTTCACGTTCTGGTGCAGTTGGTTATATAGCAGTGATTTAACAGCTTGTTTTTCTTCCCTAGTTTTGCATATTTAATAATGATGATAAAGCACCATGCTGTTTGCTTTATGCCACTTGGTGGGGAAAAGTCTGCTGTAGGCTACTCCATGTGTGATAGCTGTCCTGGGGTGCAAAAATACATTATATCTTTCCAGATTTGAGTTCTGACAACATTGTTAAATTAATTTTCAGTTGCCAGCACTCAAGGTGCACTATGTAGAAAAAAAGTACTGGCACGCCTACACGTTACACACACAGGAGCCGCTCAGCCATGGAATCCCATGCCATGAAGCTCCTGGTGCACAGTTTTTGTGCTGATCTTAATGCCAGAGGAGTTTTGGAACTTGGCAGTTATTGAATCAGGAGCGCACTGGCAAATTTTATGCACTTTGCACCTCAGCAGTCAAAAATCTCACTCTGTAATGTTGTGTGGTCTGACATTTCGTGGCTGAGTTGCTGTGTTTCCTAAATGCTTCTACTTTGCAATAAAACCACTTACAGTTCATCATGGAAGGGTATTCATGAATGACCTGTCGCAATGGTGGCATCATGTTACAGTGGCACCACGCTCGAATTCAGTGAGCTCTTTAGAACTAACCATTCTTTCTCAAATGCTTGTAAAGGTTGACACAATGAGTAGGTGCTTGATTTTTATACATATATGACTGAAAACACCTGAATTCACAGATTAAGAGATGTGGTCCAATACTTTTCTCCATATAAAATATGGCTAATCAAACTGTATGAATTTTCATTACTGTTCGAGCTCTATGTCTATGTACAAATGCGCAAAGATATGGTGTAATATGATAGAAATGGCTCAATCGGCTCATCACTCAAAAAGGTTCGATACCAAAGAAAATTTAAAAAAAAAAAACACCACTGATTGGCTTGTTTCCAATCATGTACTGTGCATAGTATATACATCCAGCCAGGCATGCACACTCACTGCTGCACAGTCTTAAGTCATCAATCACACATACAAATGCCTTGAAGCTAGACTGATGCACTGGGGCTTCCTATACAAGCAACACGCAGTGCAATTAACCATAAATTACCAGACCTGCTCATATACGGGCCATTACACGCTTTCCCTCCTCACTGTACAGTTCAATTTTCCCATGGGTTCTCACACTTACTAAGAGAATCAACAAAAATGCAGGTTGTACTTGCAGATGTTGTGCTTGACTTCCCCAGACAGGGGAAAAAATGCCCACCCACAAGCACATGGATGCCAACACTTATGAAAAGAAAGCAGCCATACACATATGCTCATTTAGCAGGTGCCAAAACCCACTAGTAGGTCCAGCAACGTATGGGGTGAAGCAGAGGAATAGACAAATGCTGCAGAGGTTTGCAGCAAATTATTTTTGCAAGCTTTTGCAACATTTCACACTCAGGAGTTTTGGGCGGAGTCCATATTTATGCATTCAGTAGCTTTGAAACTGGTTGCTCTAAAGTTGTGCTTGTCAAATGTGTAGCTGCAGTGGCTGTGGGGAAAAATGACATTGACTTTGAAATGAACGTTTTATGCATCAAACATCATGAATAATTTTACATTTAAACCCATCTTGATGTGTTTGCTATTTCATGTGCAAAGCAGACTAACCAGAAAATGTAAGACCTCAAAGAAACCATTGCTTCTTTGTATTGTCTTTGTCATGGCTTTGCAGTTAACATTAAGTATTTGCTGTTGCCTGTATGTGTATGTCATCTGTAAAGTGCTGCCTCCATGCCATTATATTGATCAGTGAATGCAATCAAGTCAAATAAATGTAAGAGGACTTCACATATGCAGAAATTTGGACTGATTCAGCATAACAATGTGCATGCATCAATACCCCCTTTTATCACCAGCCCTGAGAGCTAAACAAGCCTCCCCTGCCAGCAAACCCAACATCCCTCCAAGTTTGTCGCCTTCCCTCACCAGCTTGCCTGATAGGTAACACAGTCAAAATGGGCAGAAGTAATGGGAGACAACACAAGCGCAGACAGTGCCAAGAGCTCGCGGGTCCTGCATGTAGCGAGCTGTGCCCATGCGACAGATGGATGTAGTCTCTGGACTGATTATTGTGCTCACTGGCCTGTGCTTCAGTGGCCGCGGCAATGAAGGAGTTCACAAAAAGCCGGCCAGCTATTTGTTCTGTCTCCAAAACAGGTGCTACACATGTTTGATCCCCCTCATTCCACTGCAGTTTGTATAGGTGGATGATCCAACCAAGCACATCTGACATGAAGGTCAGACAGACATTATTCCCTACCAGAATGCATAAATGAATCTAAGGCAAGTCAAACTATGTGCATGAATAAATTCATCATGAAACATAATGGTATACCACAACAGGGTGGAAAACAAATATGCAGTCAAAGTCAAGGTCAAATTTATTTACAGAGCCTTTCAACAAAACACATCACTAACTGCTTTACAAAGCAACAAATGACATAAACAATGTATCAAGTAATACAAGCTACACGTGGTTTTTCACTGCTGTCTGGTTAATGCACCCCAACTTACTGTATTTAATTTGCTTGATTGTGTTTTTTCTTCTAGTTTACCTGCCACAGTGGTCTTGTATTCTATTAAGGCACTGTATAAAAAACAGGAAAAATCAATATGCATCTTTCAAGACTGAAGGAGCACCTCTTCTTGATCACGGTGTGATGACACAGGAAGCTTGCCAGACAGCCAACCAGGACGCCAGGACTGATGGTCCTCAAAGCCAAGTGACAGTGAGTCTTATCTGTGGTGAGCCATATTTCCTGTGCCTCCCCAAAGATCTAGCCGGACAGTGTGTGTTATCCCTTCATCCTGATAAACCTCATCACCCACACACAGATCCTATACAGTATGTCACATCCAGGCTATAAGCTGCAAGTGCTCTACTGTCCCCCAACAACAACCATGACAGCCATCCTCTCAACTGGGAAAACAAACATAGTTTTTGTTCCACAGCCCAACTAATACTCTGCTGACACACATACCCATCTCTGCTTCTCACTCCTCACACTTGTTCGTACATTTTATCCTCTCTTTAAAGATCTCTTCTTACCCCTTTGAGATTAGTGGTGGGTAAAGATGAAAAATAGCGTTTTCAGCACAGTGACATCTAATCTGTTTGGTGAGCTTTAATTTCCCTCGACGATATAAGTGCTGGTGGGCCACAAGCTCACGACAGACATAGTTTTGTCAAAGGATGAGTATGACACCATAGGAGAACAGACTTATGCTCAGCTTTGATTCTATTTTCTTATCCTAAAACCTTTTTCACTCATTACAATTTTATCCATGCTTGAAAATAGAGTGAATTTTGGGTGCTTCGGTTTCAGATTCTTTGCAGATCTTTGAAAAGCTGAACTTATTAAAGTGGCTTGATATCAGCCAGATTTGACAATCCAAAAACCAGGAAACTTTCTTGATTTCTCTGTGTAATAAATGACCATTGAAACACAGCTTTCCTTTTGCTCTCTATTTACAGTAAATCTAATTTAAAACACACACTGCAATTTTTTTTTCCCCCATAATAGCAGCATGGCTTTACAGATGATAATGTTACAGTAGTTGCTCAGTCAGTGACTTGTTAGCTCATCTCAGTCTAGCCACAGTTTTGGCCACCCATTGGTTTCCGAACCTGTTTAAACCTCATTTGAGCTTTGCATTATTTGTTGATTTTCCAATCAGATCAGAAGGTGGAGCACTTTGTTATCTGGTAATGGTGGCTAGCTTGGTAGAAGGATGCTGTTAGGTGCTGTATGCTAAATACTAGCAAGAAATGTATAAATTAAACACTAGAATCCCACACACAAAAACTCTAGCATGATTGGTAGAGATGTTTTATTATTAGTCAGATAACTCCACTAAAAATTTCCCCAAAAGGCATGAACGCCATAAACATGATGTCAAAATCCTGTTTACTCCAAATTAGTTGAGGTCACCTCAAGCATCCATGCCCCTAATAATACATAACAATAAGGCTATAGATGTGTTCTGCTGTAAAGTTTAACATAGGGGTCTATGGGGATTGGTCCAGACTGAAATAACAGTGGGATAGCCTACCACATAATTTCTTTAGAGAAATAATCTTAGGGTTCAGTCACACAAGCCTACAGACTGGACCCCTAGCAACTCCAGGAAAACAAAACAAAACAAAACAAAAACAAAAAAGTTTATTATCTGTGGTTGCTAGAGGCTGCTGGCTGTTGCTAGGTGAAATTGGTTGCAAAGAGGGTGCACTGAAAATCCCCTTGTAATTGTTTTAGTTAGATTGCCATGGCCATGTGTCCTTTGCATGGAAAACCCCAACATGTCTGCAAACAGTAGCTAGCTAACCACTGAGGTTAGCTAGCTACTGTTTGTGATGCAAACCGGAAATGATGGCCATACACATTGAAAGTAAATGCTGTGTTGTATGTTTAAAACCACCACAGTTCAAAAAGGCACAACTTTTAGTTTGAAGGCAAACAATCTCCATTTCTGATTTGCACTGCAGTCTTCACAGTTTCACAGCCACTTAGTAAATAGTTGCTTGAGTCTCAGTCAACACAAAAGAATTCACACTTTTTTCTTGAAAAACAAACAAACTATTGAATGGACAAGCAAAATATTTTGTAGAGATAATCATGGTTCATGATAATGAATACATTTCCTGATCCCCAGCTAGTCTGTGGTTCTGAGTGACTCTTGCTATTCTTTGGGATACCCATGCTCCACATTTTGTTTCAGTGCTAATAAGCAAAGATTATCAAACTAAAACATTTAAAGGTACAGTAAGTAACAGTTTGAGGTTATTTTAAAAAAAAAGAATGTTGTACTCATAAATATACATTGATTAGTGTGTAATTAAATCACTGTTCTGCCTAATCGTGTTTTATGAACAAAGCTAGAAAACAGCCACGCATGTAGTACGCCTTATAAGTTTCTTTTAATCTAAAGATCATAAATAGCTCTCTAATTGTATATGCGCCTCTGAACCACAGCTGTGACTTTTTAACTTCTTATCCTGTTCTTGATGATTGATAAATAGTTTGACAAGTGTTGCTTCATTCTAATTGTTTATTTATGGATTACATAACAAACAGAAACTATTTAAAGACTGAACAAGAAACCACAACAAACAGTTAAAACCGACTCCCACTGGCCATCACCACCTCTGCCTGTAGCCGGGTCAGGCCTTGCATTGCCAAGAGCTTGATGATGACCTGAAAAATAATTAAATAAACCAGTCATGCCTTGTGGCACTCACAACTTCACTATCATAGTCCCTAAAGGGACATTTGCTGTGCAGCCAAGTGAGAACAAAAACATATAGAAAACCGAGACATGGAAGATATGAAATAACAAATACGATAAATAAATATGAGTGCATCACTGGGCAGCAGGGGGCTGAGGGTATAACCATGCAATTTTAAACACCACTTTTAAAATACTGCAGTAAAACCTGACTGGACAAGAGTGGAGCCAGACACTGGAGTTTAATAGTTTGATGGCCTGAGTTATGAGGTTGTTAACCAGTTTGACCTCATGTTTGGTAAACTGGATCTCCTGCTTGAGGGCAGGAGCTCAAATTCATGATGGAAGCGACACTGTACAATGTAGCCAGCTTCATAAAAGGTAAAAGATCAGGAGACGTAATACAAACAGTGATAATACATTTTAAGTGATCTGAATAATTTTCAAGTTATTTATGCCAAACCTCAGATAAAAAGGATTAAAACTAATCAGCTCATTCCTAGTCTGATTTAGTGCACCAGATAGCTTCTTCTGATCAGAAAATGTAAATTAACAAACTGTTAAAATAAAATAAAGCCGGCGGATTTAATTGTTTTAAATCTGCCGGCTATAGTACTTGTCATGAGCACACGAAGAAGACCCACTTCCGGCACAAAGGTCACGTGACTTCCGGCACAAAACGACGACTTCCTGTGGAGGTCCCGAATGGAGTTGAGGTATGGCAGTTCTCTCTTGCCTGCAGCCAGGTCCCTCTCGCTTTTATCGGCAGTGGAGAGAGACAGGAAATGGCAAGGGGCTGGGACTCAAACCCATGCCGCCCGCACTGCAACGCGGCATATGTATGTGGTCGCCGGCTTCACCACGAAGACACCCAGGCGCCCACAAATATCTCTTTCAAACTACATATGACCATTTAACATTTGTATATGTATATTTTCATCTCTTTCTCATTATGACTTTCTCCTCCACCCATGCTCTCTGTCCTCCCTAATTTCCACATCAATCTCTTGAGATTTTGGACACTGTACCTTTAAGT
Source organism: Archocentrus centrarchus (assembly GCF_007364275.1). Classification (NCBI taxonomy): domain Eukaryota; kingdom Metazoa; phylum Chordata; class Actinopteri; order Cichliformes; family Cichlidae; genus Archocentrus; species Archocentrus centrarchus. The sequence goes on from NC_044363.1 coordinate 21,767,795, forward strand.
TACAAAGAACATGCCTTACATAGAACTTCCATTTTAAATATAGAAAACGATGACATTAACACTGCGTAAACCCAGCCTAACAAAGCCAGCACAGCTGTTAAATTCATTTTGAAACATTGTATGGATGAAATATTTTTCATTACAAATCTCAGTAACAGCGAGCAGCTCAGAAACTGTGTACTACATTGCATCGTGTTAATAACATCTAATGCAGTAATGGGAGTTTCTGAAAGTGAGTTATATTTTCTGTAGGAAGGTTACTGGGTAAAAATGAGATACTGTGGTTGAAGTAGTTTAAGCTAGACAAGCAATGTTAAGAAATATTCTCAAAAAGTCCAGTTTTAGATTTACTCATTCTTTTTGTACTGCTGTCAGACTTGTACTAGATCGGTTGGGAGTGTGACATTATGACCAGCTGAACACTTAACTCACAGCTGAAGAATTAGGGGTCTTGAAAGAGTAATTTCAGTGCATTCAACTAAGTCAGATTAAGGAGTGTTTCTCTTTTCTAAAATGAGGAGCATTATGTGTCAGACTTCTCTCACTGAGTAGCCTATGAGTTTGCAGTAAAGAGACTACAAGGTTCATTTGTATGGACAAAATAGGGGCTATTTTTCACTCTAACAAGTGTAATGTGGCTGTGCTGGCATAATGTGCAAGTAAGATGAGTAACACAGGAGTTTCTTATTGGCTTCAACCTCCTCATGCAAAAACACTGTCATTTAGGTTTAAATTAAATTAGTGTGCTTGACACTTTGACACAGCAGTGAGGTGCCTCGCTCCCATCTGCCCCCAAGAGTCATCGTCCAATTTCATGAAATCAGAATTATGTTGTCATTTTCCTGCCTTGTCTAAAGATCTATCGCTATCTCCTTTATGTGGCAAATCCCCACTGCACCTCTTTGGAGAGACAGATTGAGATAGATCTCAGACAGTAAAAGCTGTGGAGGGGGGAGAGGGGGCAGGGGTTGACCGGAGTGGTAGTTGAGTGAATCATATCTTCATTTGCTACCACTTTGACATGTGTCACAGTGGAGCCTGCTGCGGTTTCATAACAATGAGGACCCGTAGAGTTCACCAGCGGGCGTCTGAGATATCTGCCTGATAAATACACTCGGGGGCTTCGCGGCAGCCATGCAGAAAGCTAAGTTAAAGACCAGTGTCACATCAAGTGGTCACAAAGTGTTATCAGCTCAGTGTGTGATAGGTAATGACAAGAGAGTGCTCAACAGAGAACGCCACATATTCCAGATTCCCTAAAGCTTTAAATACATATATTTGTTTCTGAACATATTTGCAGTTAAGCTTTAATGGAATGCAATTCTAAGAGACAGATTTGAATGAAAAAAATACATTATTTCAAATATTATCTATAGTACTGTGTAACAGTCTAGCACCACCCCACATTTCTTTATATTTCGCTAGGAAAATGTGAAATGTTTATTGAAATGTATGAACATAGAAATACAGTATACAAGGCAAAAACAGAGTTTGTACAATTCTAATGGGCTTGAAAGTCAATATTTGGTGTGACCACATTTATTCTTCAACACCGCCTGAACTCACTTAGGCAGCTTTCTAGTAATTTCTTTAAATAGTCTTCAGGAATAGTTCTCCAGGCTTCTTGAAGGACATTCAAAGCTCTTCTTTGAATGCTGGCTGCCTTTTGTTCTGTTCCCTGCCAAGATGATCCTACACTGCTTTAATAATGTTAAGGCTCTGGGAAGGCCAATCCATGAATGACAGTGCTCCATTGTGTGTTTTTCTATCCAGGTTTTGCTTTTACTGCATTGGCAATGTGTTTGGGATCATTGTCATGCTGAAAAATGAAGTTGTTGCTTATCAGATGCTTTCCAGATGGTATTGCGTGATAGATCAAAAATCTGACCTACTTTTCTGAGTTCACAATTCCATCAGTTTTGACAAGATCTCCAACACCGCTGACTGAAATGCAGCCCCAAACCATGACAGAGCCTCCACCATGTTTTACAGATGGCTGTAGACACTCACTGTTGTACCTCTCTCCTGACCTCCTCTGTGCATATTCATGGCAATTTGAACCAAAAATTTCTAATTTGGATTCATCACTCCATCAAACCTGTTGCCACTGATTTTCAGTCCAGTTCTTGTGTAGATTGGCATACCTCAGCCTTTTCTCCCTGTTTCCCTTCTTTAAGAATGGCTTCTTGAGAGCCACCCTTCCACCTGTTGTCACTGATTTTCAGTCGCATTCTTGTGTAATTTGGCATATCTCAGACAGAAAAAATATACTTGGATGCAGCACAATAAGGATTATACAAAAGGAACAATAATTCTAAGTGTAAGAGTCAAAGAGTATTTAAAACTGCAATATTAAGTCTCTAATTATTAGTAAAAGTTTAGGTATTACACCTTAATGGTGCAACCTATTTCCTGCAGTAAACCATCTTGAAAAGATGTCAGTGAAGGTGAGAGTGTAATTGCCTAAGATTTGATAGGATAACTCTTCAACACCTCTGTCTGTCAGCCAGGTGGAGACTGATTACCAGTCTCTGATATGGTGCAGAGCATTAACCATGTCAAGCATTTGCACAGAATGGTTCTCCATCACCTCCCTGAGCACTTAGCCTGGGCAGTGGGGGGAGACCTACTTCATCCCACCCCTGATAGCTGAGACTATTAGCGTGATGCACGGCATCTCATTCCTCATCCTACATGGGAAGGGTGATGGATCCACTCCAGCCCAGATCCAAATGGGGCTCCCTCATTTGGAGCTGGAAAGTGGGGAAAGGGGTGTGCCATTGTGAATGTATGATGGAGAGTTATGAGGCTGAGTCATGTGTAAACAGTGAAGAGGTACCTCCTGTCTAATCACTGGGATCACAGGTTCAAATCTTTGATAAAGGACAGCAAAAGATTTCATAATTAGGTGTCATAGCACCTCTTGTTCTTCTTTTTTTAACTGTCAACACGATGAGTAATAATGTTTCAATGAAGGCACTATTCATTAAAAACTCTTTTTTTATGTTTCACAGTGATAGGAAATTGAGCCATACAACACACAGACAAAAAAAAAAAAAAAAAAGAGGTAAAATGAGTGGTAAGAAGTCCTGTAAAAGCAGACTGAATAAAGAAACTCTAATCTCCATTTTTGGAATTCAAATCAGGATAATGGGAAAAAAAAAAAAAAAAGCATTTTATACTTTTAGATCTTTTCTGCACTGATAAAAATTCAATTAATTTGCTAAACTTTCAATTCCCTTCTGTTGGCAGAAAGCATACTGTGTTGTTGATGGTTAATCACCAAAAAAAAAAGAAAAGAAAAGAAAAGAAAGAAATAAACAACCTTGTTAACAGCAAAGCATGCACCTTTCAGCTCAAGTCCTTTCTGATAATGAAATATAAAACCTGCTTACTGTACATACTCAGCTATCAAGACATTCTCGTAAATACACACACACACAGGCACATTCACATGCTGCATGCAGCATAATGAATAATCACAAAGTCATAATTACCTTCTAACAACCTTTTTCTCACTACAGTGCATCTTTGTGATTGAAGTCCACCCACATTGAGTTAATTGCATTTATTCCCTGATGCCACAAATATGCAATTAAAATGCAGGCATTATACCCAGCCCTGCAAAATCATCAATACAGTATGCAGTTAAAAATAGAACCAGTGCTTGACTCTAAAGAGCAAGCTGGAATTTGTTTTGGGTGGTAGTTTGTACCTGTAGTCTTCACTCACATGCATTTGTTCTGTTTTCCATTATTTTCATTTTACCTCAATGGAAAAGATATTACATTTATTATACTGTGATATTAAATTATTGAAAATCAGCTTGGAAGGAAAAAATTATAAGCAGAGATATTTTGCATTGAAACTAGAAAAAAAAGTTTTTACACTGAATACATAAAAAGAAAGTTTGTTTGCTTTTACCATCTAATAGAGGGTCAGTGTTTTTTTAACTACTTTAACCGACAAAAATTCAGATTGATGCAGTAAGGTTGATAAGAACAGGATGTGATTATTTCACATTGAACAATAATCAATTGCTGCTCAGACATTAACATCCCTTTTTTTTGTATAACATCATAATTAGAAAGCTCTCTAAAACTACCTCTGAAAGAGGTCTGTGGTCCAACCTCAAGTGCAGCCCTGTAGGGCTTCTTTTTAGGGCTCTCTCTGTGGGAAAAAATTACCCACTACAGAGGACATCTCAGCAGCCCCGAACGATTGCTAGTCAGGATTTGCCAAGTACTATTTTTCACAACTACCAACCAATCAGACGTAAGTCAAGTCTCTGCTATTGTCTGTAAAAGCACCTCTTTATTTCAGTTATTCAGTCTGATTGATCTTTATGAGTTAACTTCAACAGTTACTTCCTCCAAATCATCAACTTGTGTATTAGACCCCATTCCTACAAAACTACTCAAAGGAGCCCTACCCTTAATTAACGGTTCAATCTCAGATATGCTCAATCTATCTCTATTAATGGGCTACATACTGCAGGCCGTTAAGGTGGCAGTAATTAAACCTTTACTTAAAAAGTCATCACTTGACCCAGCTGTCTTGGCTAATTATAGACCAAGCTCCAACCTTCCATTTATCTCAAAAATCCTTGAAAGAGTAGTTGTAAAACAGCTAACTGATCATCTGCAGAGGAACGGTTTATTTGAAGAGTTTCAGTCAGGTTCCAGAATTCATCACAGTACAGAAACAGCATTAGTGAAGGTTACAAAGGATCTTCTTACAGCCTCTGACAGTGGACTCATCTCTGTGCTTGTCCTGCTAGACGTCTGTGCAGCTGTCAATACTATTGACCATGATATTTTATTCCAGAGATGATAACATACGGTAGGTATTAAAGGTACTGCACTGCAGAGGTTTGAATCATAATAGACTCCAGTTTGTTCATGTAAATGGGGAGTCTTCTTCACACTCTGGAATTCCACATGGTTCCATGCTAGGACCAATTCTATTTACATTATACATGCTTCCCTTAGAAGGCATAGCATATCCATTCATTGCTATGCAAACAATACCCAGCTTTATCTATCCATAAAACCAGATGACACATGCAAATTAGTTAAACTGCAGCAATGTCTTAAAAACATAAAGACCTGGATGAGCTTTAACTTCCTTCTTTAAATTCAGATAAAACTGAAATTATCGTACCCTGAACCTTCCCTTAGTTACACTGCAATAGGCCTAGGCTGCTTGGGGTTTCCCATGATGCACTTCTAGTTCTTCACTCACCTCTTCTCACTTTCTATGTGTTTATACACCATTGTGCATTTTATCATTAGTTATCATTAATCTCTATCTCTGTTCCACAGTGTGTCTTTCGCCCTGTCTCCCCTCACCTCCAACCAGAGCAGATGTCTGCCCCTCCCTAAGCATGGTTCTGCCTGGTTTCTTCCTGTTAAAAAGGTGTTTTTTCTTCCCATTGTTGCCAAGTGCTTGCTTATAGGGAGTCATAAGTAAGTAAGTAAGTAAGTAAGTAAAACTTTATTTATATAGCACCTTTCACAGATAAAATCACAAAGTGCTTTACAATGTGCAAGTAAAATAAATAACAATAGCCGATAAGAGAAAGTAAAACATTTAACTAAAAGCTTGTCTGAATAAAAGTGTCTTAAGCTGCTTTTTAAAAGAATCAACAGATTCGGCCATACGGAGAGACAACAGCAGGGCATTCCACAGCCTGGGGGCTACTACCTGAAAGGACCGGTCACCCCGGGTTTTAAACCGGGTCTTAGGGACCCTCAGGAGGTTCTGGCTTGAGGACCGAAGAGTGCGGCCTGAAGAAAAAGAGGTCAATATTTTGGTGATGTATTGGGGGGCCTGTCCATTAAAAGCTCTAAAAGTCAAGACTAAAATTTTAAAATCAATTCTAATTTTTACAGGTAGCCAATGTAGAGAGGATAAAACAGGTGTGATGTGTGCCCTTCTGTTGGTTCCTGCCAAAAGCCTCGCTGCAGCATTCTGGACCAGCTGCAGACGAGTTACAGCAGATTTATTAAAACAGGTAAAAAGAGAGTTACAATAATCTAAACGAGAGAAAATAAAAGCGTGAATTATCATCTCTAGGTCAGATTTGGATAAAATTGACCTCAACTTAGAAATATTCCTCAAATGATAGAAGCAACTTTTTACCAGATGTCTTGAATGTCTGTCCAGAGACATTGACTGGTCAAACAGAACACCATCTGATTGTTGGGATTTTCTCTGTATTATTGTAGGGTCTTTACCTTACAATATAAAGCGCCTTGAGGTTGTGACTGTTGTTGAGATTTGGTCCAATATAAATAATAAACTGATTTAAATTATTTTATATTGGGGTCAAAATGACCCCAGTTGATACTGTAAATACAAGCAGTAATATCCATCTTTAAATTGCTGAAAATGAAGTGATACCAGAGACAAAGAACGGTAAATAATTAAGTTATAATGTGTTTGTATTTGGGATCAAAAATGCAAATTGTATTAAAGTAAAAGTATTTATAAAATATGCAAATTAATTGTAAAGTGGCAAACAATATACATTTTTTCTTTAGATTACATTAATTACATAACTTATAATGCTTTGAGAAGAAATAATGTTTGATGTTATTATTTTTATAATATATTTGCTTCTTTTAGTAAATTATTCCTGGAGTCCCCTGAGATCCCAGTCGGCAGTGCGCGTATGTTAAATCTGTCAGTAGGATGAGGGTTAAAGTGGCTGCAGAACTAAATGGTTATAGGATTGAAGTAGATGGCTGATCACCAGGGAGTCAGTAATAATTGAAAGAATATTAGTGTTAGAATAATAGCAGAATTTCCAGCAATAATTTGGCTGGAATTTTATCGAGGGAACAGGTGTATAGTAAAACAAGTCTTCAAGTACAAATAGATGATAAAAGCTCTTCTACTTTCTTGTTTCTGCCACATTTCACAAAGAGTAGTAAAGATTTGCAATAGAAAAAATTTGCAATATACATAAAAATAAAATTAATGTACCAATTCAGTAAAGAACAGGACCTGAATAAATGATAGGAGGCATATTGTGAACTCTGAAAACCAAGAAATAAAGACAGGAAGTGGCAGAAGAGAAACCCAAAACAGGGACAGTTTTCTATAAGATATTGTAGAATTCTTACCAAATAAGCAAGTTGGAGTACCTGAATTTTACCCATTCAGGCACAGGGAGAACATACAGTCTCCACACAGAAAGGTGTTAGCTTGCCTGGAGGTTTGAACCAAGAATCCTTTTGCTGGGAGGCAACAGCATTAACCACTGCTGCCTCCCAGTCATGTTTGGATGACTATACTAGAGAATTAGCCTGACAAAGATTTTGTGCACATGCAATAGGTGCAGTACGTTTGCATTTGTGTCTGCACCTGTTTGTATGCAGATATCATGAGTACAGAGGCAGAAACTCTTAATAATGCAGCTCATTGAGCAGGTTGGCCCCATCTCCATTAGCGCAGGCAGGTTGGGAGAAATGCTGATGATGCAATGTGCTGACCCAAATACTCAACCTGCTCCCAGCAGACTGTGCCAGCTGGGGCAATCTCTGTCTCACTTGCATTCTACCTCTGTCTCTTTTGAAAACCTTTACCACTCCTTTTATTTCTGACTGTTTAAAAAAAAAAAACAAGGCTCAGTGGTGTAACTTCTTTCTTTATTGTCCTGTTTCTGCCCTACTCTCTGCCTACTTAAAAGTGATTCTCTGTGTGCAAGACACTCACACTCACAAGCCTTTAGTGTCTTCTTTCTGGTCTCATTTTTCTCGCAACACCCTGTGTAGCCTCGTCTGAAAAATGCCTATTGAGTGAATGATATGTCATTGAGTTAGCCAGGAATCAAAAACAAAGATGCTCATTCATGGTGTGCAAAAGCATCGTAGACATAAAGGCTGATGAAACCGCTCACCACTAGCTGACAGGGGGGAAAATTGTGCAGAAAATGTATCACAGATAAAATAAGAGAAGCCTTTTGATCAGCTACACAAGATAACGTCAACCAACATGCTGCTCAACCGTGCTCTCATGCTGGTTAACTACAAAAGTACCAGATGACCAATTTCTCGCTCGTTGCTCTCACTAGACAGGCAGATCAAAAAAAAGCCACTACAAAACACTCAGGCCTTTTATAACACCAGTGTGTGCCCAGGGGAACTGCTGTAGCCATAACCACATCCACACACGCACACACATACAATGACATTCCTGGAGTGTCATATTATATGACAGCCATTGTATCAGTGGGGATGACACTGGTAACAGAAGCAGACTTGTGAGCAGAAGGGCCTTTGTTACGGTTTCTGAAGCCATTGGTAAAAGTATGGGCAGAAACAATGCTGCATTTTTTGGGGTAGGTTTTTGTAATTTTTTCGAAAACTACTGAGGACATACCAATTCCAGAGTCAATTCAGCCAAATAGTCCAGGTCAAGTGACAAGTCAAGCACAACAAGGCTCAGATTAGTGTTCAATGAAACCAGACACATACAAGACAACCGACACGTTAGTGATGGTCATGTCCTATAAAACGTCATTTGAGAGTCTGGTGGCAGCAGGAAATACAGTGTAGCAAAACAAATGATCATCTTTTTATCATAGATGTTGTGCAGTTTTCCCATCATTCTATAAGCAACAAGTTTAGTGCAGCACGAGTCTGCCAACAGCTGCGTACAGTTAAAGTCACTGTTGGTTATTTTCATCAGCTTTGGCTTTACAAGATAGACGTAACCACCGTGCTATCACCCACTGGTTTGTTCACTATTTTTACACCTCAAAGCATTTTGTTTGTCACAGTCAAGTTCTTTGGAGCTAGGACCATACGACGGAGTGTAAGCTAGCCGAGCTATGCTTCCTAGCTTGGCTAGCTTGTGACCTTGAATAGAAGTTCAAGATGTGAACCCTATTGCCTAAAGCTCAAACAGCTCACTGTGGGTGCTCCTTCTTTTTCTCTGAAATATCTCAAAGTGGTCTGTTTAGAACAATGAAAAGGACGTTGTTGATGTCTTCCTTTCCTGGGGCATTTTTTTTGTATTTTTTTTTTATGAGAGACTATCTGCGACCGCTTCACAATAAAAGACTGCTTATGTTTCAAAGTGTTAAATTCCTCTTATTAGGAAGCGCAATGGCAGAAAATGTTTCTTTAGAAGTAACCAACTGCATTTGTATCAGGAATGTTAACACAGGCACTCAGTTCTTAATACTACCAAGATATAAACATTGCAGTGCAATGGGCCATAAAATCAATCATTATTGTGTCACCTTATTCAGTAATACATTTGACTGAACAGTTATATAAATGAAAATCTTTGAGACTGCCACTTCTAAGTGTAGGTAAGTGTAGTAATGTGAATGTATAGTAAGATTTTTAAAGGAGGGCAGGTTCAGCTCTGTTCAATCATCTTTTCTTTGATAAAAGAAAAATGCTCACATTATTCAATCTTGTTTTTCTCCTTGTTTGAAATGGTGAGACGAGACACGAATGCCCTGCGCAACCGAGGATTCTAAAAGCTAAAACCTGAGCTTTTCTAACAGAAAGCATGATTCAGGTTGTTCATATCAAATGGCACGCTGGCTTCACGTGAAGATGGGAAAGAAGGAAATTGACAGCTAATGGTTCATCCGCTGCCTCTTTTGACTGCATTTTCATAATGAACACTGGTAACATTGAATGCTCAGATTGCAAATGTGATGTGGCAGCGTTCGTGTCCCTCGGTGATAGGACACAGAGTACAGAAAATGTATCACTGCCACAATATCAAAATTCAAATTATACAGCAGAGATAATTCTGTGTAACTATAGCAGTTCTAAAACTTGAATCCTTTTTGTGGCTGGATCAGTTTGGTTTTTAGCAAGGGGGCTTATGCGTATAATTACATAGTCACACTTATTTTCTGCATGACAGCCTTCCTGCCATAATAGCTTCTGTTTTCAGGAGGAAAAAGAAGAATGAGTATCAGGTAAATTGCAATTCTCTCACCGTGTTTTTTTTTTTTTTTTTTTTCCACTAAGCCTGTGTCCGAAATTACTTTTCTGTCTTTTTCTGAAAAAGAACGATTGTATACCCAAAATGGGGAATGCTAAAAGCACCAGTTAATATGGGAAAGATGAGAAGGTGAGGTAGATCTATTTCCTTGTTATGTTTAATGTTGGATGCTGCTATAAATTCTTTTTTCACGGACCTCTCGATAAATTCTGACTACTCTAGCCTCCGACTGCCTGCCACTATCAACAGCTGCATTAACAAAGAATTATTTCCGCATGCTGCATTTAAAATCTTCATTTGCATATTTAGTAGCACCGGTAATGTCCTGGTACTCCACTTATTGACACATTGTTGATTTTTATCCTTTCTTTTCATCCTTTATGATGACATTTGTGGACATTGTCAGCAGAGCCCACGTTTCTGTAGTGTTAACGAGTTAAAGAAAAGGTCATTGACAGGAAAACGTCTCTTGCTTGGCCTGCATATTCCCTCTAATGAGAGGGACAGAGGGCAATATTAACACATTCATTAAGAGGTCGTGATTTACACTTATTATTCCATTATCGACCTTGATCTGAAATTTGCATCATGCTTTCTTCGTTATTCAGTGGCAATCAATGTGCGCTAGGCCGTTAAGTTTTAAAATCAGTGATTGACGTTGATAAATGGAAGTGTCAGCATAACACAGAAGACAAAGACTAAGCAGGTTGGACAAAAAGCGCAGAGGGACAAATTGGGGAAAAGGAAAAATCATTATACCAAAGAAGGAAATTATTAGAGGTCCAAAATTTTACAAGAAGCATAAATTAAAAGAAAATTAGAGGATCCAAGTATTTGAAGGAAGAAGAAAACCTGGCATTAAGGTTGATGTGCAGACACCCAATAATCAGACAGCCCTTCATCCTTTAACCCCCAGACAAGAGTATAGCGAGATGAGTGGTGAAAGAACAAGGGGGAGTAATCTGCTTTCAAAGTGTCGAAACAGTTTTTTTTTCTATTTTTGTTTTTTTTTTTAAGAAGGAAGGAAATATTGAAAGAAGGATAGAGGGGAAGTTCTAGGGATAAATAAGGCAAAAGGGCTAATCTTTTTAAACATGGAAAAGATTTGAGTCAGTCACATGAGAGCATGTGGAAATATGGAGGTGAAACAACGTGTGTGTTTTTTTGTTTTTGTTTTTTTTCTCTGCAGCCAAGCTTCCGTTCGTGTGAGACAAAGCTTAAAAGATTCAGGCTGGAGAATCTCAACACAATGTCCTGTGCCAAACAATGAAGATTTTTACCCTCTAACTCAGTTGCTTCAGTTAGAATGAAATCGCACAGGAATATGAAGGTCAGGTGCTGTACGAGGCCATTAGTGCTTACTTATAAAGCCATTAATGTCCATTATCATAATTACTTTTGCTAACTCACACAAGCTACTGCTACTGAGTGAACGCTACAAAAGTTGCAGCAAAACAGTCCCTCAGAATTCTCTCTGTCAGCCATTAGAGTGCTTTTCCTGCTTCACAACCGTCCATTGTCTTCTGCTCTTCCACCTGACTGCGCCCACCTTCTTTCTGTTTTTTTCTTTTTTTTATACAACCTGCAGCCGTTTCTTGCATATGTTTGCTCGCTATGAAAAGATATGTCATTAATATGCAAGTGTGTGTCATGAATTACTCATGCAGCCCCCCTTGCCAACGCAGTCTATGTCAAGTTCAGTAAGTGCACGACAGGAGGAGGACTTTTGGCGGGCTGTACCGATGCACCTCCATGCCGACTGTTGAGCAAGCAGGGCTGTTGTTCCCCTTAAGGGGGCAATACGTCCCCATTCCATACCTGCAACTCAGCTCCCAAAGGGATGCAGGTTCCTACACAGCACATTCCTTCCTGAGGCTGAAGAGAACTCACAAATAGAACTTTTCCAGATCTAACTGTCATGAGGACAAATGTAGACTGTATATGTTGTGCGTTTTTCATCTCCTTCCTTATGTGCAAAAGAGTCTCTTTCTGTACATTGAATCCCTCCTAGACCTCATTAGTGAATAGCTCTCTAGTGACAGTATGTCTCACATTTCTTCCCCATGACAGACATCCAAGAGCACTATTTTTCTTTCCCTTGAGTGAGTTTTCTTTTTTCCAGCTGGCGAATTCACCGAGCACCGTGGTACTTAGGGTCAAAGGTTGATAACAGCCAACAATCCAATTTCACAGCGCCTGCCTCTGACAGACACCGTGTGATCTTGGGTGGGACCCCTCCCAATCCCTTCTCTGCATATCCTCAAGAACACTCTGAACTTAATCAAACTTTAATTAGCCCTCTGCTTTGGTGATAATTGTCAGTCCAGGCAGGGCCAGAACTCTGCTACTCCAAGATGCAGTCTGTATGTATCCAAGGCTAATCGTGACGGGAGAGATGCGGATCCACTGGCCATAATCTGCTTGAAAACCTGATGAAAACCTCTGTGCAAGTCTTTGGTGTATATAACAGTTTTTCAGTTTGTCTTCAACTGCATTCAGAGCAATAAAATGAAGTGACAGATAAGCACATTCAAAGAAATAAGTGTAAATGTAAGTGTGCTCTGACTGGTGAGGCAAGTCACACCAGAGAAGTAAGTACACATCAAACTTTTTTTTAAACCTCATTCCAGTCCCTCCAAGTAAAAGGAAGCAAAGGCTAAAAAAACATTATCTAGTAGAGTGATTATCACCTGATATTGTCAAAGCCAATGTGCTAAAAAGCTTGCACTGAGTGCTTTAAAGCTATGAGGTCTTTATTTCACATATGTCTGGCTGGGCTAAACAAAAGGCAAAAAAAAAAAAAAAAACACATTTAAGTGGGCACCTTCATCTCACTAGAGGTTCAGGGCTAATCGAATTGAGAGTTTCTCAATATAAGACCGGAGTAAAGGAATCACAAGGAAAAAGCTGACCTATGTCGTTGATGTGTGTGCGGTATCGAGCAGTAGTCAGAAATATGATACATGGGTATGTTTTTAGAGCCAAAAAAGTAATAAAAAACAATTATGGTCTAAGACTCTTTGACCTGATGGAGAAAATCCATGCCAACCCAATCTTGTTGTACGTACTATGATCTTCTGAATTGAATGCCCTGTGAAATGAAATCAATGGAGTTACTTGCTCTAGAGCCACATCAGTCTGCTGAGATTGTGGAGCTTGTGGATTTAGAGGCCTACTGCTCCCCCTAAGATGACTTGGGTCAATAGCATTAATGTAAAAAATTTGAGGATAGCAACAGGGCACATTTGCCCCTCAGGCTGTGACACATTTCAAGTCAGTCTTCAGTTAACAGTGGTGGGTGGAAAAGTGAAAGCACTTCCATTGGAGGAAAAAACAACTGAACAAAATGATTCAGTAGTGTCAGGAATATTGAATACATGATGAATACGGGATGAAATCTGTTTGGAATAAGTAATTGTTTCTGCATACACACAGAGAAAAAAGGCAATGCAAACAGAAAAGAAATCAGTATCCTTGACATAAGCTGATCCTTGCTTAATGGAACATTTGTGGAAATATTCCCTTTCCTGTTTTAACTTTACCACCTACTTTATTTCCAGTATGTCTAGAAGTACATAATAGTACTAATTTTGCATGCATTTAACTGCATTTTATACTTAAAGTACCAGTCAAAAGTTTTTTTTTATTTTTTCTTTCTACACAGTCAGTACTAAAGACATCTAATCTGCAATGCCATACAGTCACCGCTGTTTGACTCATCGCTTTGGACACCATTGGCAATACCTTAACCAGAGGGATTTCAGGTCTTCTTAGGGCAGCTCTGGCTCAGGTACTAGAGCGGGCCAGCTATCAATTGGAAAGTCGGTGGTTCAATTCCTGGTACTTGCATGGCACCTTTCTGCTCAGTTGAGCACTCAAAGGACATTCTACTAAGTCACCCAATCACACACATTCATACAACATTTTATCTGTACCTAAGCATTTTATAACATTCACACACACACACACACACACACACACACACACACACACACAAACACAAATACAAAAAATGCATTGGGGGCAACTCTGAGTTCAGTATCTTGCTCAGTCCCATTGGAATGTGGACTAGAGGAGTCAGGGATCAATCCAACAACCAGTTGATGACCCACTCTACCACTTGAGCCACATCCACCCAAATACAACCAAACATGATGAAACTAGTACTCATGAGAACCAAGCCCGTAAAATAATACTCAGTATTATCAACCACTGATGCAGAGGCCTAGACCATCATATTTACAATCCCAGAAGGTGCCTCACATTAGAGTGCACACGTCTCATTAGTGAAAGAAACCAATAAGATTTGAACAACTTGGACAAAAAAGGGTAAGGAATGGATAATAGGCCAAGGAAAATAAGCACTTAAAAAAAATGCTTCCAACCTCTGAGCATCTGCGAGATGGAGAAAAGGTGAAAAGCAGATGGCATGTGCATATGTGGGTTCCACTGTTAAGCATGGAGGAGGAGGTGTGATGGGACATATGACACTGTTGGCAATTTATTCAAATTTTGTGGCTCATGGCTGCCACAACACCAAGCAGGAAAATACCCTCCCACCTGGTTTATAATAGAATAGAATAGATCTGAAAAAAATCTTAATAAAAGTTTGTTTGGTTTTTGTCCTATTCCCCAGAATGAAATTCATATTGATATGTGGCTATTTTAACACAATGGAGGCGATTCAGTACACCTCACAGAAGTGGTCAGAAGAGGAAGAGAATACTAGGAGTGAACAGAAGTGCATAAGGATATGGAGCTGAATTCAGGTAAGGGTTTTAACATAATTCGTTTGCGCACGAACTTCGTGACCTTACATTTGGAGAAAGAACATCAAGACAGATATGCGTCTTGAAGTCTTGTAAGTCCTTGTGCATCATGCAAGCTTTTAGTTTTACATCAGGCTTTTCTTTCTGGATTATTGTTGAATTTATCGGTACGTGTTAAAGTTCTTTCAGGTCTAGCCCTGATACAGCTACACTAATGTTAAGACGTCTTAAAGGCTCAGAGTATCCGAGTGCTTTTGGCTTATCCTGTTCTCTTTGATTTATCTATTTTTCAGTTGTCATATCAGGGGCAAAACGGAACAAAAGAAAATCAAACACAAATCCATTTTGTCCACAATGTGTACTTTTACATTAGGTTTCTTTCTTGTTCCCAAATGATAGAAAAGGCACTCAATGCATCATGGGAGGTCCCCAAGAAGCTGCCCCCATAGCAAAATAACTAAGGGATGGCTAAGAGTAACTTGAGTTAGCCCTAACTGTAAGCATTATCAAAACTCAAAATTTGAAGCCTAATCTTTAAAGTAGAGAGGTTGTCTGCCTCCCAAATCCAAAGTGTGAGCTGCTTTCACAGGAGAAGAGTGTGATAGCTGAAGGCTCTGCCTCCCATTCTTATTTTGGAAACTGTAGGAACCACAAGTAAGCCTGCGCTCTGAGAGGAAAGTACTCTGTTGGGATAATGGGTACTAAAAGGTCTTTAAGATATGATGGAGCTTTGTCATTAAGGGCTTTGTATGTGAGGAGAAGGATTTTAAATTCTTTTCTGGCTTTCTAGGGAGCCAATAAAGAGGAGCAAATATAGGAGAAATAGAATCTCTCGTCCTAGTTCCTATCAGTACTCTCTCAAGCAATATGTATCAAGCACACATATTCTAACTTTGGATCATTTAACTAAATGTTATAGCTGTTTAACCCTTTATTGGGTACTTATTAAAATCATTTGAAATTCAAAGTTTCAACCTTAGAATGTTATTGGAGGATATAGGACTTAATTACTTTTGTGACATTTTTTTTTAAATGTTTCATTTTCATGTGGAAAATCAAGGTCAGTGAAGTTACCGTATTTGGTTTCTTGTCTCTAAGTGGTAAGGATATAGAAGGATATATTAAAAAAAAAATACAATAAAAACACATATATGGCGAAAGGAACATGTATTTTAGAACATTACAAGAGATTCATTACAACATCACTTTTTAGAACATTTAGAACATGCTTCTTAACCTCACTGAGGCGCGGGATGGGCATGATGTATAAAGGGTGGGAAATTACCACAACTAGTCACTTGACCCATGAAGGGTTAATTGTTTCTGATTGTGATGCATTGAAACATTTTGGTGTTTCATATTGTTTTTGGTGGTACTGTCTACCACTGCCAGCTTGAGGAACTCTTGAGAGCGTGAATCTTTTTACTAAATTTCTGCAGATGGTGACTCTGTCTTTTATCAAAAATGAACATGTAACCATAATGGATACTTTAGAGTTAACTTCTACATATGCTGTGGGTTCACGATTCTAGAGAGGTGTGAAAAAGTTCAGGCCTGATGATGATGATGAAGTTTTTGGAGCACAATAACTTGTTGTCTGCTTGCTACAATTTGTTTTTATTCTACTATGGACCTCAAGGACATCTAAACTTCTTGTTGATAGCACGTGTATTATGTTTGCTCATCTGGAGACTGATAATAAGACTGAGATGCGGGGGACCATGCTTGTTGTAAGGTATGTTCACTCCTTGTCCAAGAGATGTTCTGTGCTAAATGTATCTATATTGTATACTGTTCATATGCATCTCCTGAACACTTATTTCTGTGCATATTTCAAGTGCATATTTTATCATAATTTCCCTAACAGTAGCTATAGACAGCTGTAGAACTTTGTACGGCTCTTACTGAAAATGAATCATAATGTCGACAGGCTGTCAGGCTGTCAGACATTATATACACTGGCTGGTGTTTTATGCATGCGTGTTGTGTTTGTGGGTTTATCTACCCAAGGTCCATTACTCCAGGGATCCCTTTGCACTGATTTATGATAGGATTTTGAAGTTCCACGGTAGAGCGTAAAAAACTCACCTCCTGAAGGTGTAGCATTAGCATTCAAGGATACAAGTTCCCAGTGTAGCATAGACTGGGTAAACTTGTTTCCCTGCTGGCCTGGTAAAAAAGCAGACATTAAAAAAAAGGGGGGGGGAAATCTTTGAAGTACATGCTTCATTGACTCGTCAATAGCTGGTATTGACCCTTCCCACTTTTATTTAATAAGGTTCCCTTTCCTGAGGCTTGGTTAGCTGGATACTCATTGCTATGCTAGCAGTGCTGCAGTATGCTGTCATACTGCTGATGCAAAGTATTTCTACACTGATTACACCTCTGGGATTAGCGCAAATGCAAGTGTGTGTTTGTATGTCTTTGAAGTGTATATTAAGCGTTCTAAAGAAGTGAGAAAAAGACATAAAGGCTCATCATCTTTTTGCACAAATGTCTCATTTAGTGTACATATAATAATATGTTTCTTTACAGATATGTTGTCATGCTTAAACTGCATGCTAAGAAAAAAAAACTTACTGTATATATATAAAGTCTAGTTCATGTTTTAATTTAAGATCAAAATATAGTGCCTCCCCCGCATATACTTAACAATGTAAAGCTTTCATATGATGCATGCAAATTGTATGTGAATACTGGCATCTGTGAGAAGGCGGCTTCCTTGAAAAGCCTGGGAAACTAGATTAACCTGTGGCAAAGAAGTCCCCTGTCTTATAATTAGCCTGTGGATTAACATGTTATCAGCCATTCTGAATTGATCTTTATGAAAGCATCAGCAAGATGCGGCATCCTTGCACATCTATGGAATTCCCCAACTGTACACTCAGGCGTTCTACCTTACTAAATGAATCCAATTTTGATTTTGCGAACAGCGGATGTTCACAGATGTGAAGGTCAGTGCAAGACAGCTGGTTGATTTAATCTGTCTTACACAGGTGCTGTTCCATTTGTGTGTTGGGTCAGAGATTTAGCAGGTAAAAGGTACAGTACACTCAACTGTGCCACCGCTTGCTGAAGTACTATCAGGAGGGTAGAAATTAGAGGCTAATTTTATGCCCTCTTCCCCTCTGAAACAGCTTGATGCATCAGTGCCATGACACACGTGTTCATTTCCTCTCAACCTTTCTGTAACCAACATGGTTGGACTTGAGCTGATAATTTCCCTGTATCTGGCAAGCACGCCAAATGTTTGTTGTAAAAATTATAATAAAATATACTTTTACACTGCACTGGCCTGCTCTCTAATGTCTCACCTTAATTCAGTGCCCCAAATTGGACTAATATTTTACAGTAATTTCTGTTTATACTTAAGGCACAGATGGGGACATGTAAACATTATTTGTGCATAACAAAGTAATTGCAACACCTGACTCTAATGTAGGGCGGAGGTATTTTTTAAGATGACACTGTGAGGTTTCACCCAAAGTACAGAAATGAAAATGTCTCTCCTTGTGAGCCTATTCACATGTGCCCCAGGGGGCTATATACTGGATTGTGCAAAAGTCTTGAGCTGCCTCTCATTACCTCTGCCAAGTTTTGAATGAATTCTGATAAAACTTTGTAGGGGTGTAGAGTGGGGTCATGTTAACAATCCATAAACATTTGACTTACATCCACCAAGGTCTTCAAGGTCAACTTAATGAGTTATTGGTCAAAAATTGACAAAAAGCCTTATAACTTAGAAACTATGATCCTTGGTTGCCAGATTAGCTCACAGAATGAGCAGGTGGCCACATGTCTTACGGCTGAAAGTAAGCGGCCTGGGTTTCAGTCTGGCCCACGGCCATTGCTGCACGTCTTCCCCTGCTCTTTCTCCCTACTTTCCTGTCTGTTCTTAACTGCTGCACTACCCAAGAAAGGCCAAAAAGAAACTATAATTCTGACAAGTGTGGCATATATTGTCAACGTGTAGGAATATAGGGAACAATATCTAAATATCACATTATTTTGGTTGTCTGACCTCTTTTTCAAGATCAAATAAGGTCAAACTCATAAAATGTTTTTTATCTTTAAAACACCACTTAAAATTATGCTGCCTTTGTTTGTATTGTAACATTTAGGAAAGGATGCTGGTACATGGGGATTCTAATATCATGTCACAGTTGACCTCTGATCTCACTTTTATATTTTACATCTGCCTTTCTTTCAAGTTGATCACAAATTGTGTTATATCTTTAAAGAAATTATTGCCAAGAGAAAGCAAATGAGCTGCCCAGTTACTGTAGTTAGAAATATGCTGTAGTATATTAGTATATAATCTCAAGTTCATGTCCAGTTAATTACAAATTAATACATATTATCCATGCCCTAGTGCTTCATAAAGTTTGTGTAATCAAAGTAAACATCTGTAATAGTACCCTTATCTGATTTTTACTATACTGCAAACTTAAAGTATGTTTAGAAATAACAAAGAAAACTAAATTAATATATACAAATACAATACTATTCCCAGAAAGTGAGCTGTCTTTTTTAAGGTTTGTGTTCTCGTAGTGATTTTTATTTCTTTACATTTTGCTACAAAAATGGGAAGTTGATGCAGTGAGTCTTTGAAACATGCAAACATGGAAATATAGCATGTAAGGCAAAAACAGAGTTTGTACAATTCCCATTAGCTTGAAAGTCAATTATTGGTGTGAACACCTTTATTCTTCAGCACAGTCTGAACTCTGTGAGGCAGCTTTCTGGTCATTTCTTTAAGTAGTCTTCAGGAATAGTTCTCCAGTGTTTTTCAAAGACATTCAAAGCTCTTCTTTGTGATACCCAGGTCTAGAACTACAAAAATTACTATTTGCCATCATGAGTTATTGATTCTTTTATTGTAAATTATTAGTTTGGCAACCTAAGATATAACATGAGAATCACACAAGGATTTATGAGGAAAAGAAATACGAGTTCTTTTAAGCACTCTTATAAGTGATAAATTCCCAGCATGGCAGAAGAAGTCTAAGCAGTCTCACTCCACAGCTCCTTCTGACTAACCTTAACACCAACCTTGTGACACTTGCTGCTGCTCATAGGGCCGAAGGAATACAGGCACTCCAAAGACTGTGGTCATCCTTCACTAGTATGTTAAATCATGCCAAATCATATTTTTAAAACTGAAATTCACTTTAATGAGAAAGTTTCAACTGCTACTTCACCTCACACATGCACGCCAGCATGATTTACTTGTCCAGAAATAACAAACTGAAAAGCCCTCAGCTTCCCAGGGGAATGAAACTGAGCTGAGCTACCATATGGAGGTGGGTGGGCCATGTCTTGTGGGAGTGTATGTGTTGGTTCTACAGAAACAATCCGGTAGTGGTGGAGGTCATCAATAAGCATCATCCTCCCAAGGGATGGGCCATGATAGGAGTTTCGGTTTGGCATCACTCGCTCTCCCTCACGCAGCTGTCACAGTTGCATGGTTTAAATGACAGGTGGGATACACCAAAGAAGGACCTGGGGAGGGATCTGAGAGAATTGATTTATAGTCTGCCTACGTAAAGTGCGAACATCTGTTGGCAATAACATCTGTGGACAAGGATTCAAGCTCCATATCACTAGAGAGAGCTTTCGCTTGTGCCAAATCCTGCCAGAACAAAATCTGCAACCTTGCAGGTCAGACCAACACCTTTTTGGACTGTAGAATTCAAAATCTGTCATTACATTTTGTACAATAATTACTCCAGATTTTTCTGCCACTTTCTATTTTCTGTTGCTATGACTAGTAAAGAGCGTACAAGTCCAACAGAAGCCCTACCACATTAACATGACATTTGTAAAAGAAATAAAGCAAAGTGTTGGTTCAGGCAGACCACAAAGTCAAAATCAGCTGCAATTCTCAGTGCTGTTCTGTGCTGGGGATATCACTGCTGCTCCCACTACCTCCGGCTTTCTATGTATGCATCAAATCTTTACATAAGAAAAAAGTAAACATACATTTTTAATATAGTCGGGATGCCAATAGTCAAAAGTTTGGAGGTTTTGATTTTGTTTTTATTTCCATATATATATATATATATATTTTTTTTTTTTGGCAGTGTGGTTCACGTAGATGCATATGGAAACCATCAGGCAGGGAGAGCAGCTGCAGGGCCTGTTTGAGCACAGAGCAGAACTGACATTAGTGATACAGATAAGTCATGCAGAGAATGAAAGAGGAGTGAGGGCGGAGGTGGGTTGCAAAGCAGTTTGCAGAGGCACAGTGACTACGATGGGCAGACTAAAGTGGCTTAAAAAGTGTGCCCTATATGAGAGCTAATTGTGTAGAATGGTATCAACTGAGGTACTGGCTGATTTAGGCACTGAAAGGGAAGGTTTAAAGGGAAGGTCTGCCTGGCGTCCACTGGTCCACTATCTGTCTGCTCACTGTCTAATGTATTTATTTATTGTCTATTATTTGTTTTGGCCACTAATTATTAATTATTTTCCTGCAGTTTACTTTTAAGCAATTGTCATTTTATTCATTGAGTAAATAATAAAACCCCAACAGACGTAGTGACAAAAGATACCAAGCTGGATGTGGCCAAGCTGAAGATGTTGAGATTTTCATTATGAGTAACCACAATGGACAAGATCAGAAGTGAGTTTATCAGAGGGAAAGCTCAGGCTGAGTGCTTTGGAGTCAAAGTTGGGGAGGCAAGGCTGAGGTGGTTTGGATATGTGCAGGGGAGGGATAGTGGATATACTGGGCAAAAGATGCTGAAGATGGAAACAAGGAAGACCACAGAGAAGATTCATGGATGTAGCGAAGGAGGGCATGCAGAGGGCTAGTGTGACAGAGGATGCTAGGGATAGGGTGCGATGCAGACAGATGATATTCTGTGGTGACCCCCTAAAGGTAGCAGCTGAAAGAAGAAGAGGGCACTGAGATCAGCTAATCTGCTGAGCCTGACTTCACGATGTGCCTAAATTGACACCAAGTTGCTGAGACTTAATCCTTTTATTCACAGGAGGACGGCAAAAATAGACATCAGGAGAAGAGAGATGAATAAAAAAAAAGAACTAGAACAATTAAATAGATATGTGTATTTCCTACGTGTATGTGTGGCATTAATGGCACAAAAATATCTTGGTGCGTTATACACTGACAGTTGTGAGTCTGTGCATAAAATGCTTTGTCATGTTTTGTTTTGTTTTTTTGTTTTGTTTTGTTTTTTGCAAGATGTCCTGAGTGGTGAAAGCATTACTAATAAAAACTTTCATGTTCCATGGTGCAGGCTTGGGCTTGCAAATCTGCCCTCTAGGCCCAGCTGTCACATAGGATGCAGCAATGTTCTTCTTACAGTATGCAGTGTGTCTACACAACATTCTTCACGATGACTGTCTCGTTAGGCCCTGTGTTGTCCATGTGCTTCAGGCATAGAGGCACAGTGGTTTTGATTAGCTCCATTATTTATTTTTTTTATTACTTCTCCCCTGACCCATCAGTTCACTGGCCTCTCTCTGTTGTGGGCTTATTAGGGGGATTTCACAGCCTGAGGACAGTAAAAAGTTTAAACATCAACAGATCATAAGCCTGTTTTACTTTTAAATTGATGGGCTATTGATAAATGACCCATTGCAACATCAAAGAAATATGCTGAACATACAAAAAAAAAAGAAAGAAAAAGAAAAGAAAAAAGAGCCATGGCCCCAGTCACCACCATGTTTATGTTCAGCTCCAAAGCTCTTCTTAAAAGCAATTTCCTTCCTTTCCTGAAGTTGAGTACAATCTTTTGAAATGCTGCAAGTAGGAGGAAAGGGAAATATTGAACTGACATCTACAGAATTTCAATGTGCGTGAAGAAACATATTTTCATACTGTAGGTCCTTGTATGATTCCCTGTGTATATAAAGAGGATGAGGGAATAAAGTGTCGTAACAGACAGATTCAAACTTATAAAATAAAAAAATATTAAAGCTATGTGTGTAAGGATGTATGTAGATGTGTGTGGGTGAATGTCTGTGCTGTTGAGGTGTACATATCTGAGTGTGTGTCTGTGTGAACATGCTGAAAGAGTGTGATAACCAGAATGTGCGGTCACCTTGCCTTATGATTAAAGGTTTGTGCTCTTTAGCTGCTTAAAAGGAGCCTGTTTGTCCTCAAAAGGTGGAAAGGAACACAGCAAGAAAAAAAAGCACTTTTTTTTTTTTTATCAGTCACAGCCAGAAGCCAATATTTTGCTTTTTTTTTTTTTTCTCAGATTAGGCTTATTCACGAGGTCCTATAGGTGAAATGCCTTCAGAGATAATAAAGAGATTAAGATCACATTGAGAAATCCCTGCCAGGTAGAGAGAGGAAAGCATTTGAAATAAACAAAGCAGTTCAACTTTCAACAATTTTGTACTTTTTTTGTCCCCAACCACCCCCCACCCCCACCCCCGCCCGTCGATTTGGATTTGGCTTATTCTTAACTTCTTAAATCTTCACATTAAGATCTTATGATGCATTCATTTTTTTCTTTCCTAGGTCAGTAATGAAAGTAAGAAAAAAACAAGGAACAGAAGCTCATCACCACAAAAAGGCCACCTGGGAAAATGTGAAAATCCTGACTCAATAAATGCTGAAAAAAAAAAAAAAAAGCTTCAATTGAAAGAATGAAATGAAATTTAAAATTACCAATAATGTTTCTGGAAGAGGAGCTGATTGAGGTACTTGATTATTCCACTGGCCACACAATCAAAGCCATATATGGACACACTCTCTTTCCAAGCTGTCACCCGTTGTCTTGCTGTAAGAGAATCTGGAGAAGCTGTGGGCGGCCCCAGGTGTCAGTTTAAACTTGAAAATGATAGTGTAACACTGCCAATATCCATTTTTCTCCTGGCTCAATAAGATCATAACAATGAGGCAACAGGACTTCTATAAATGGATGCCGATGATTTTGTTGCGCATTTATTAGTTAAATTTCAAAAGAGAAATCATTTTTTCAGGCCAAGCTGTAATGACATACAGGCACTAACAATGACCAAATTCTTTTAACCAGCAAATAATATTTTTGGCACTTCTTCCTGATCTCAGTGTATACCTGGCAACAGCAGCCACCGGATACGTTATTTGTTATCAGCTTGTTTGCTTTTACAGACAGAAAATTGTACACTGCTCAAAAAAATAAAGGGAACACTTAAACAATATAATATAACTCCAAGTAAATCAAACTTCTGTGAAATCAAACTGTCCACTTAGGAAGCAACACTGATTGACAATCAATTTCACATGCTGTTGTGCAAATGGAATGGACAACAGGTGGAAATTATTGGCAATTAGCAAGACACACTCAATAAAGGAGTGGTTCTGCAGGTGGGGACCACAGACCACTTCTCAGTACCTATGCTTTCTGGCTGATGTTTTGGTCACTTTTGAATGTTGGTGGTGCTTTCACACTCGTGGTAGCATGAGACGGACTCTACAACCCACACAAGTGGCTCAGGTAGTGCAGCTCATCCAGGATGGCACATCAATGCGAGCTGTGGCAAGAAGGTTTGCTGTGTGTGTCAGCGTAGTGTCCAGAGGCTGGAGGCGCTACCAGGAGACAGGCCAGTATACCAGGAGATGCAGAGGAGGCCTTAGGAGGGCAAGAACCCAGCAGCAGGACCACTACCTCTGCCTTTGGGCAAGGAGGAACAGGAGGAGCCCTGCAAAATGACCTCCAGCAGGCCATAAATGTGCATGTGTCTGCACAAACAGTTAGAAACAAACTCCATGAGGATGGTATGAGGGCCCGACATCCACAGATGGGGGTTGTTCTCGCAGCCCAACACCGTGCAGGACGCTTGGCATTTGCCAGAGAACACCAGGATTGGCAAATTCGCCACTGGCGCCCTTTGCTCTTCACAGATGAAAGCAGGTTCACACTGAGCACATGTGACAGATGTGACAGAGTCTGGAGACGCCGTGGAGAGCGATCTGCTGCCTCCAACATCCTTCAGCATGACCGGTTTGGCAGTGGGTCAGTAATGGTGTGGAGTGGTATTTCTTTGGAGGGCCGCACAGCCCTCCATGTGCTCGCCAGAGGTAGCATGACTGCCATTAGGTACCGAGATGAGATCCTCAGACCCCTTGTGAGACCATGTGCTGGTGCGGTTGGCCCTGGGTTCCTCCTAATGCAGGACAATGCTAGACCTCATGTGGCTGGAGTGTGTCAGCAGTTCCTGCAAGATGAAGCTATGGACTGGCCCGCCCATTCCCCAGACCTGAATCCGATTGAGCACATCTGGGACATCATGTCTCGCTCCATCCACCAATGTCACGTTGCACCACAGACTGTCCAGGAGTTGGCGGATGCTTTAGTCCAGGTCTGGGAGGAGATCCCTCAGGAGACCATCTGCCACCTCATCAGGAGCATGCCCAGGCATTGTAGGGAGGTCATACAGGCACGTGGAGGCCACACACAATACTGAGCCTCATTTTGACTTGTTTTAAGGACATTACATTAAAGTTGGATCAGCCTGTAGTGTGTTTTTCCACTATAATTTTGTGTGTGACTCCAAATTCAGGCCTCCATTAGTTAATAAATTTGATTCCATTGATTATTTTTGTGATTTTGTTGTCAGCACATTCAACTTTGTACAGAAAGTTCATTCAGATCTAGGATGTGTTATTTATATATGCTATATATATATATATGCTAAGATATGTCCTTCAAAAAATTTGAGGAAACTGGAAGAAGTGGAAGGCCTAAACTATCTAAAAGAGATGAACAGTATTTTAAAGTCATGCCCTTAAGAAAAATATATTAAAAAAATAAAATAAATCAGTCACAGACCTGGCAGATGCATCAGGCCCTTAATTTGGAAAAAGCTGCTTGTCACCTACGGTAAGCTTTATCAGAAATGGTCTCAGTGGAAGTGGAAATGGACTGGTACTTATTTAGTGCTTTTCTACTCTGCTTGAGCACCCAAAGTGATTTATAAAACATGTTTCATTCACCCAAACACTTTTATCTACATCTAATTGCTTTCTATCTAAAATTCATACTCCAATGAATGCATCAGGAGAAACTAGGGGTTCAGTATCTTGCCCAAGAATACTTTGGCATGCAGACTAGGGCAGTTAGTAATTTAACCACCAACCTTGCAATTGCTAGATGACCTTGTCTATCTCCTGAGCCACACCCACCCACAAGAAGCCACCCTTCAGGAAAGGAAACAGGGAGAAAAGGCTGAGGTATGCCACATTACACAAGAACTGGCCTTAGGCCTTAGCAATTGATGGAACCAAAAAAGTGTCAGCCATCTGTAAAACATGGTGGATGCTCTGTTTTAGTTTGGGGCTGCCTTTCTGCCAGTGGTGTTTGGGGATCTTGTCAAAACTGAACGCAAACGCAAACAAAGGAGCACTATCAGTCATGGATTGGCCTCCCCAGAGCCTGGACCTCAACATTATTGAAGTAGTGTGGGATCATCTTGACAAAACAGAACAAAAGGCAGCCGACATCCAAAGAAGAGCTTTAGATGTCCTTCAAGAAGCCTGAAGAACTATTCCTGTAGACTGCTTAAAAATGTACATTCTCTGTTTTTGCCTGATGACCTGTATTTCTTTTTTAATCTTTGTACATATTTCAGTAAATTGCTCCACCTATTTCTCATTTTCCCAGCAAAATATATGTGGGGTGGCTCAAGATTTTTGCATAATAATGTAACTGGGTGACAGAGTCATGCAACCATAGTGCCATAATTCTAGTTCTACTTACCCCTTAAGGTCAAGTAAGGAAAAGTGAGTAGTGTTGTCAGTGAATGCAGCACACATTATAGCAGTAGCAGTCGCTGAAATAATCAGTCCTGTCACAAAGGAGGTCCTGCCCTCATCAACACATCGGCAGCCACTGGTGGGAAGCCACTGCCCTGCCATTAATAAAGAGCTGCATTTCCATACTGTAGGTTGATGGGTGCACCTACCCACAAAGACTCCACATTCATTACATCTAAGTGAGTGAGAGTATGGCTTTCACAGCATATAGAGCTTGCTTGCTATTTAAGATATATTCCATCAATATTTTCTTAAATTTTAATACAGGATTTAAAGATTGTGCTTGATCATGAGTGTGCTGAAAACCAATTGGACTGCCAGTGTCATACAGTATTAAGCAGGATTAAACTAACCATTATTTTTAACAGCAATTATCTCAACAAAAGCAGCAGACCGTTATCACCACTTTAAAACCAAGAAATTGTACAGTATCCACATTTATGTTTTGTATTACCCATTTTAGCGCCTTTAATTCCAGCATTTGTGCTGATGTATCAAGGCAGCTTTTACAATCCAGTCACGCAAGAATACACAATGTCAGATTACAGTTTAAGATTGCGGATCAAGATTCCACACCGATTTTGTTTGATTTATGTCACTGAGTTTCTCCATTGAGGTATTTGTGCAGAGGGGACCAATTATTTATGCATTTGCTGTGTTTTCAACTGTCAGGTTTGCAATGTGGAGCCAATTCTTACAATTTTCCTCTCATTAACAGTTATCTTTCTGAGACAGATACCTCAAAGAAACATGTACATGTTTAAACTTAGTTGTTTGATGCTCTTGGCAGCCATCGCTGAAAAGAAGTGACACATTTTTAATAAGAAAAAGATGTCTCCCGACATAAATGTCACATTCATACATTGGTTGAGCAAGGACTCTCACAGTGTGACTGAATAGCCATACTTATAGTTGCATCTTTTTAAAGAAAAGGCAGAATAGGAATGTTGTCACTTTAGTACTCTTCTACCAAGGTATTCGTTTATGCTTCTTATTCCCCTTTATTTCTCTTCTGTTTCTAGAAAATTCTCTTCAGGGCTTTGATGAACATTGCGTCTGTCAGTGTGTCTTCTTCCCAAGGTAAAACTGCAATCTGCGTTGTATCATCATTGGTTCTGAGACAACTGTAGGTTCCAAACAGTAAAGTCTTAAGGTCTCCAGTTGCAGCATGCCAGATCTAGCAGTATTCATAAAATAGATAACTTTACAAATGAACTAAAAAAATATTCTGAAAACCAAAGACAATATGAAAAAGTGTTGATTGACTACCACAGACGGTATGCTGAGCTTTAAAGGGTGGAGGGTTCCAGTTGAAGCATCTTGGTTGAGGGTGGAGAGCAGATGGCAGGAAGATTCTGAGAAAAAAAAAAACAGCAAATCCTTTCATATGTCTGGAAGGTCCCATTCACAAGAGACATCAGCGAATATGCACAAAAGCTGTGTTCAGGGTGCACATGGGAACTGTTGACAAATTGGAACTCAGAAAAGTGATGAGAGAGTAAGTATTTTCAGCAGGATTGATCTGTGCCATCACTTCTTAGACAGCAGCATATTTTCAGAAAACACCTGATAAACAATTTATTTTATGTCTGTTTAGGCTTTGTACACCATGTATCTGCTATACATATTTTGAGAAGAATACACAGTGCAGTGAAAAAGTATTTGCCCCCTTCCTGATTTCTTAGTTTTTTGCATATTTTTCCACACTTACATGTTTCAGATCATCAAATTTTAATATCAGACAAAGACAAATACAAAATGCAGTTTTTAAATGATTTAGAGCAGGGCTCTTCAAATCCAGGCCTTGAGGGCCCCTGTCCTGCAGGGTTTAGATTTGTCTCTGCTTCAACACACCTGAGTCAAATATAGAAGTCATTAGCAGGACTCTGGAGAACTTGACTGCATACTGAGGAGGTAATTCAGCCATTTGATTCAGGTGTGTTTGATGAGGGACACATCTAAAACCTGCAGGACACCGGCCCTTGAGGCCTGGATTTGAAGAGCCCTGATTTAGAGGCTTTCTCATCACTGTGGCGCAATTTTGGCCATCTCTTCTTTGCACAATTGCTTTAATTCAACCACATTGCAGTTTTTTGAGCATGAACAGCCCATTTAAGGGCATCCCAAGTCTGGAATTTGACTAATCCACTCTTGATTGTTGGTATGATGTTCTTTGTATGAAATGTTGTGATTTATGCCAGATGTAATGGGTCTCAAACCTTCCAAAAAGTTCAATGTCTCTCTCGTCAGTCCATAGAATATTTTCCCAAATGTCTTAGGGATCATTAAGATGTTTTTTGGCAAATGTGAGACGAGCCTCTGTGTTTTTTGGTCAGGAGTGATTTTCTACTTGGAACTCTCCCATGAATGCAATTTTTGCCCAGTCTCTTTCTTATTTTAGAATCATAAACACTGACTATAACTGAGACACATGAGGCCTGCAGTTCTTTTTGCTCTGGGTGCTGGTCTATAACTCTTTCTCCTTAGGCCTCGAGTAACGGGTTACACAAGTCTCACAAAGACTCAGAGCTCTGTTGAGCTGAGTATTCCTTTAATATTAACTAGTAATGACTTCATTAATTTCTTCACAAATAAAATTTTAACCATTAGAGAAAAAATATTTACAAACATCTCACAGACTTATTATATAGAACTACTTTTAATACTACTGATATTTATTTAGACTCTTTCTCTCTGAGTGATTTATGAGTTATTTTTAATAGTTACTTCCTATTAGACCCCATTCCCACAAAACCGCTTAAAGAAGCCCCACCATTAATTGATGCTTCAATCTTAAATATGATCAATCTCTCTCTCTTAATAGGCTACGTACTACAGGCCTTCAAGGTGGGAGGAATTAAACCATTACTTTAAAAGCCACCACTCAACCCAGCTGTCTTAGCTAATTATAAGCCAATCACCAACCTTACTTTTATCTCAAAAATTCTTGAAAGAGTAGTTGTAAAACAGCTAACTGATCATCTGCAGAGGAATGGTTTATTTGAAGAGTTTCAGTCAGGTTTCAGAATTCATCACAGTACAGAAACAGCATTAGTGAAGGTTACAAATGATCTTCTTATGGCCTCTGAAAGTTTACTCAATGCTTGTCCTGCTAGACCTCAGTGCAGCATTTGATACTGTTGACTATAATATTTTATTACAGAGATTAGAACATGCCACAGGTATTAAATGTGCTGCACTGCAGAGGTTTGAATCAATCTAGCTAATAGATTCCAGTTTGTTCATGTAAATGGGGAGTCTTCTTCACACATTAGGGTTGATTATTGAGTTCTACAGTGTTCTGTGCTAAGACCAATTCTGCATATTTCTCCCATATTGGCTTTTATTCAGTGGCTCCGTATTAAATCCAGAATTAAATTTAAAATTCTTCTTCTCATATGCAAGGTGTTGAATAATCAGACCCCATCTTATCTTAAAGATCCCATTATACCATATCACCCCAATAGAGCATTTTGCTCTCAGACTGCTGGCTTACTTATGGTTCCTAGTGTCAAGGTTGCTGTGATGTGCCAGGTAAAATTGGGACCAAATTGCGGGACTCCAAAAACAGGCATAAAGCTTAAACTGCTGTATTGCAGAGATAAAAGGCAAAGTAAAAAATCTTCCCCACGAGCAGAACCAAAGGCATAATACAAAACTGAGAACCATCAAGACAAAAACAGGGGACAGATGAACACACCTCAGAGATGGGACATTGCAACAAAGAACAGAGGGAAACTGAGGCAATATATACACAAGGGGCAATGAGACAATAGGAAACAGGTGGAAGAGAAACACAGGAAGCAAAACTGAACACACCGCACAGGGACCAAAAGCACACCAAAATAAAACAGGAAGTGGCAAACACAAAGACCAAGACTATGACATATGAACTTCACACAGGACAGGAATGTAAACAAACAACTGAGACACAGCTGCCTTCACACAAGCAGAAGTAAGGGTGAAACGCAGATACAAAGGCAAGACAAGAGTAGACTGGAACACAAAGGAACAAACATGACACAAGGAGCCAAGATAAACTCAGAGCTGGAAAAACCACATTAAACTAAGAACCAAACATAGATATAAATTAACAGAATTTAAGTGTTCAAAACAGAAAACACTGGGTCAATGACCCAGGATCATGACACCTATGGTATTTAAAAGTAGAGTTGGAGGCAGAGCAGCTTTCAGGCTCCTCTTCTGTGGAACCAGCTCCCAGCTTGGATTTGGTAAACACTCTGTATTTTTAAGATTAGGTTTAAAACTTTCCTTTTTGACCAAGTGTATAGTTAGGGTTGGATCAGGTGACCCCGAACCCTCCCTCAGTTATGCTGAAACAGGCCTAGGGTGCTGGGCGGGGTCCCATGATTGAGTGTTTTTTCTTCACTCAACTCTTTTCACTCTCTCTGTGTTCATACAGTACATCACTCTGCATTTAATCATTAATTATTATTAATATCTGGCTTACTTCCACAGTACGTCTTTTGTCCTGTCTTCCCTCCCCTCCCTCCCAACCAGTTGTGGGATATGACTGCCCCTCCCTGAGCCTGGTTCTGCTTGAGGTTTCTTGCTTTTAAAAGGGAGCTTTTCCTTCCCACGGTCACCAAGTGCTCGCTAATAGAGGGTTGTTTTAATTGTTGGATTTTCTGTAATTAGTGTATAGTCTTTACCTTATGATATGAAGCGCCTTGAGGCAACTGTTTGTTGTGATTTGTGATTTCAGAGAGTTACTGCATGAGGAATTAAGGCTTTCCTCTTTCTGTCCTTGTAGCAGTGGAGCTGAATCAGTCTGTTAGAGAAGGTG
This sequence comes from Archocentrus centrarchus, assembly GCF_007364275.1. Classification (NCBI taxonomy): domain Eukaryota; kingdom Metazoa; phylum Chordata; class Actinopteri; order Cichliformes; family Cichlidae; genus Archocentrus; species Archocentrus centrarchus. The sequence goes on from NC_044363.1 coordinate 21,799,122, forward strand.
CTCTGTGGTCTTTCCAGTAAGTGGTGCAGAGGGTGGTCAGGATTATCCATGATACATAACAGTTTGTTCAGTGACCTCTCCACCATGGCTTCTAAAGTGTCCAGTTTGCAGCCAGTCAGAGAGCCAGTCTTCCTGATCAGTTTATTCAGTCTGCTGTTGTCAGCAGCTCCGATGCAGCTCCCCCAGCAGAGCAGAGGAGAGCCTGCTTATCCCCTTCGTGTATACAGCCAGATGTTGTCAGTGTGGATGCCCAGGTACCTCTACTCCTCCACCACATCAGGACAGGCGTGTACCATGTAGATGGTCTCTTCCTTCTGAAGTCAGTTACCACGTCTCTGTTTTTATCCACATTCAGAAACAGCTGATGTCTCCTAGACCACCTTATATAATCATCCACTAATGCTGTGTACTTTTCTCCTGCCCAACACTTATTTATCCAACTTCTGCAGAATCGTCAGACTACTTCTTAAGGCTGCACGACCTGGAATTGTATTGAAAGTCTGAGGCGTACAAGATGAACAGTATGGAGCCATATCATCAAATCAGACAGAGCACTGCCAAATCTGTCAGATTGTCAGTAATCCACAAGATGGTGGAAGTGTTTACTAACATTTCCTGTAGGTTGTTCCTCAGGCTAAATCATGCAGCCCTTACTATCCACATTAATCATAACATAATGCAATGTGTTTCTTCCTTGACCAATTTGATTGATTGCTTTATGTGCAAGGTCCTGAAAAAGTCAGTATGCAGAAAGTACAGTCACACGTGAATATATTTTTCTTTCAAGACAATATTGCACCCAAATACAAAAACACAACAGACTCTTAACTCCACATGTCTGTTCCTGCCACTATGCCTGGTACAATAATTTATATGCGTCACAGATACACAAACCCAGAGGTATGTTGGGCCTGTAAGTCTACTTAGTGCATTTACTTGACATACTCATCTGATACTCAACTCTTCATCATCATCATGTTGTAAATAGAGTCCATAAAATTTATATGTGAACCTGCCTTCTACCCATAAGGCACTATACAGCCCCAGTTTGTGCTAACCAAATAGAATAAAATGTGTTTGTCAAAATGCACTAGGAAATGCAAATGTCATGCCCATTACTCAACATAATGGCAGGTCCAGCAATAAATTGCAATCAGTCCCCATCTCCCTTAAGAAACCTATTCAATAATTCAGAATATATTATAATTGGCACAACCATAAAATATACTTTTCCTCTGTAAATACTGATGAAGGCTAGGAAATTCATTTTGCCATACATGGGAATGTTCACTGCTGTGCATTAGTAGCTAATTTCCTTGGGGAAATTAATCTCTACAGGGTCTAAGATGAACACTGTCCACTATCGTCTGTGTAAATATTGACAGTAGGGGAGAATGAGGCAGCTCTGTCTAGCTCATACATGCAACAGTTAAAATATGTAATGGCAGAGGGGCTTAAATTTACAGTATGCCTGATATTTCTAAGAAGTGAACTGACAAATCGGTTAGGGTCTGAAGTCGCTTAGGTGGAGAGGGGTCTGAGAAAAAGCAAATGTATGAGTTTTATTGGATTTGCCAAAAATGTTGTTATAAGCAGTTATTATTTCAAACAGGTTTGCATGTTAAATTACTCACATTAATCATTACAGATCCAAATGAAGATATATGGACAGCTTCACAACAAAATGGGAGCAGTGAAACCTGTTGCTGCTTAGAATTCAGTTTTTTGTTTTTTTTTTCCATCGACTGATGCACAGCATTCATAGAGAACATCCAACCGCAAGACAATTAGAGAAAATAATGGCTTTGTCTGCAAATGCAGCAAGACTCTGCAATATTTACAGTGTTCCGCAGCCATCATGTTTGGCTTTGAAGACTCTCTTGGCATGCATAGATTGCTGGGATTCATCAGTGCTGGACTGATAGGGCCAGTGCACCCTTATCTCTTCATCTTTTTAGCTATGCAGCCTGTGCAGAGATATGTCCACTCTCACTGAGGACGACCTCCCAGCTGGCTAACAAATGCCCAATGTGCTATCTTTCCCTGACTACTGCCAAAGACTAGTAGACTAATCCTGGAGAAAGACTAGCAGTAAGAAAAGAGAGAAAAGTCTGAAATGTATGCACAAAGTTGGGAGCTTGTAGGAACAGCACGATCAGAGCCCCTGTAGCCAAGGCCACATCTAAAATTTCATAAATTTTACTCTAGTGATTGTGCAGAACCAAGATCATTGTCTGCATAACATTTCGCCCACTTTTGAATCGTTGCTTCCACCCAACTGTTTAAAAAAGTCTGTCCCAGTCATGCTCTTGCATTCCATGTCTTCATCCATCAATAATAGGAAAAACATTTGACCCTAGATGTTCATTGTGGTGAAAATGAAGGTTTGATGGTCTGGAGCTGCTCGGTGACACTCAATGCGTTGCCATGCCATCAAATACTGAGAGCTGATGTGGACAGATAGGGACATTTATGTAAATGAGGGGGATGATATCCAAAACATGCTGAGTGTTTTTTGCAGATCTGCTCTTCTCTCAGTCACCAGAGATGAACTCTAGTGTTCTTGTAATTACACAATCCCTGCAATGGAACATGAACCATTGCATAAGTATCTACTTGAGTAAACACACTTAAAACACAGACTTGAGAGTGAGGGTTGGGATTTACCCCTAGTTAGCCCACAGCAGCTTGAAAATTTTTAACTTCAAATTGTGCAATAATGCCTACTGTATGCTTGAGTTAGTGCATTTACTATATCCTAGGAGAAATATTATACAGTGCTATGAAACCTGATTTCTTATTTTTTGCACATTTGTCACACTTACATTTTTCAGATCTGTACATGGCTGCATTAGCACAACCAAGCAAATACTATGCTACACTTTCAGTGGAGATAGCACAGTAGGTCCAAATGTGCTTTAAAGTTACCACATCTTATTTATGGTGGTAGATTCAAAGTGGCTCACTATGAGGAAAAGGTGCTGAAGAGAAGACTTCCTGTATTCACTGACTAATAAAACATGCAGTAAATCTCAGTAAAGTTCCATTCTTAATTCACCAGCTTTTTAAATTACATTACGTATTCAGATATTCTCCAGTGTTGGGAGAGTCAGGTTTGGTCATTGGCTGCAGTTGCCCTTTTTTTCACATATAGCACTCCCTTCATGCTAAGGAGCTGGACACCAAACACATTATGTACTTGTAATCATGAAGATAAAAGATATAATATTCTATCCACCCATCCATCCATACATCCATCTTCTTCTTCTTATCCTTTTCAGGGTTGCGGGGTACACCTGGGCAGGGGGGGCTATCCCAGTTGCCAGAGAGCAAGAGGTGGGGTACACCTGGTCATCAGCCTGTTGCAGGGCTAACACAGAAAGATTTACAACCATTCACACCCAGTTTCCTCCCACAGTCCAAAGACATGCAGTTAGTGAGGTTAGGTTAATTGGTGATTCTAAATTGCCCATAGGTGTGAATGTGAGTGTGAATTGTTATTATAATATTATATACAATATTTAATAAGTGCTCTACCTGCATTGACCAGTCACGTTCTTGCATGCTCCTCTTCCAGTTAACGTCAGCAATGCATGTGCATAAAACAGCTTTGGTACTATCAGAAGATATTACAAAGTCCCTAATCTGATAAATGTTCTACTGAAGCATGATGAATCACAAAGCAGTAGATGAGTACCACCGGCAACATAGGAAGAAATGATCACTAATAAACTGCAACTCCATAAGTATTGTCAAAGCTGTTGAAAAAATGTATTCCGAAACATTCCCCAAGGGGCATTCGTTGCTTCGAGCCCATCCTGTCAATCCCAGGATGTTTCCCCACTCATAACAATAACATTAAGCACCCAGGATTTTCCCTGCACAACACCTGCCACATTATGTGATGACGTGAACCATCCTACCATTCCAGTTCCCATCTGGCAGCTGCCAACATTATAACTGTTCGCTAACACGGGGGTTAATGAAACCCCCGTGTTAGCGAACACACCTCAGTGTTCAGGGCTCAAGCTGCTTGGAGATCCACATGCAGCCCTGAAGGATTGGCTCCATTATGGATGCCAGCACGGGGCTACACACACTTCCTGAATAAAATAATGCTCACACCTGCTACCTGGGCTCAGCTGTTGCCATGCAACACAGGGATGATGCATTCTGCTGTGTGTTCTCATGCTGTGTGCACAATGTCTGCAATTACAACACGATTAGTGGACTTCCAAAAGTGTTAACTTGTATGTACAAGGGCAATTGTTTTGCTACTATCCAACATTTACCTTGTGCTTTAACAAACTGTTGACTTCAAGAAAAACAACATCAAAGACAGTTTTAGGCAGGAGATTTTCCTCAGCATAATGTGTCATTAACAACTGCTTTATATTCCTCTGCTTTCACATGCAACTACTTTTATCATTCTCTCAGTTGGAACTAATTGGAGTATGTCTGTGTAGATTCTCAGTTATCCAGGTCATAGTAGTCTCTGGAGCTTGAAAAAGGCGACTGGACTTCTTTTTGTTTCTTGAAGACGTTTCACCTCTCATCCGAAAGGCTTCTTCAGTTCTCAACCAAATGGTGGAGAGACCCAGGTATTTAAACCCCTGTGGGCGTAGTCCCCTGGAGGTGGTTACAGTGCTGTCCTGAGCTCCCTTCCCAGACGTCTCAACCCCCATTCACACCTTTGTTCCAGTGACCTCAATGGGCCACAGGAAACAATGGAGCGGAGTCCTAAATTGGTTTCAACTGAAACCACTGATTAAATATGACCCACGCCCCCTTCACACCTGGGCACATGTGTTCAAGCACATGATCAATAGAGGGTCATAACCACCTCCAGGGGACTACGCCCACAGGGGTTTAAATACCTGGGTCTCTCCACCATTTGGTTGAGAACTGAAGAAGCCTTTCGGATGAGAGGTGAAACGTCTTCAAGAAACAAAAAGAAGTCCAGTCGCCTTTTTCGAACTAATTGGAGCTGAATAACATTGATCATCCCATTGCAATGCAATGTTCTGCTGAGAAAACTCAGGTCCTAGCAATCAAGTTAGTTACATCACTACCTTAATTTTGTTGTTGTTGGGTTTTTTTTTCTTTTGGAGACTGAACACATCACTTCACTTCCAAAAATGAACAGTCTCTAATTTTTATTGTAGTTTTATTTTAATGAAAAGAGACAGAATATCAACTAACACCCACCCCCCCCCCACACCCCCAAAAAAAATCACATTACATAAAAGTATTTGAAATACATCCCAGCCAAAATCCTGACTGCCATAGATTTGCTGTGTGCCCATGTACCACACAGATTACAATCAATCAATCAATTACAGATACTCCTCATCACAACGCATTATTTGTGTAAAGAACCCCTGTCCACAGAATCAATTTCTTCCAATTCAACCTCTCTACCACCATGGGCAAAACCAACGAGTTGTCAGTGGGCATCAGGGACAAGATTGTAGACCTGAAAAGGCTGGAATGAGCTACAAGACCATCAGCCAGAAGGTTGATGAGAAGGTGATAATTGTTGGCACAATTATTCAAATATGGAAGAAATATAAAATGATCATCAATCATCTAGAGTTCCATGCAAGATCTTTCCTCATGGGGTGAGGATGACTGCGATCCTCACCCCATGATCAGGTGGTGGATCAGCCCGAAGTACACAGGAGGAGCTTGTTAATGAACTGAAGGCAGTTAGGACCACAGTCACCAAGAACACCATTGGTAATGCTCTATGCTGTAATGGACTGAAATTATGCACCGCCTGCAAGGTTCCCCTGCTGAAGAAGGCACATGTACAGGCCAGTCTTAAGTTTGCCAGTGAACATCTAAGTGATTCAAAGAAGGCTTGGAAGAAAGTGCTGTGGTCAGATGAAACCAAAATCAAGCTCATTGGCATCAACTCAACAGTTGTGTTTGGAGGAAGAGAAATGCTGAGTATGACCAAAGAATACCATCTCCACAGTCAAGCATAAAGGTGGAAACATTATGCTTTGTTTTTCTTCTAAAGGCAAAGGACTACTTCATCGCATTCCATTAAAATGAAACTACCATAAAAATGAGAGACTTTGGAAGTGAGCAAACTTGAAATTCAGCAGAGGATCAAATAATCATTTCCCACACTATAAGCTATAGATAGATTTAGATAAGTTTAATCATACATTTTCATATTACTACAGCTACCTGCTCCATCAGTCTTTCAGTGAATGGAATGCCACAAGCATAAGCATTATTTTACCTGCCATTATGAACAACTATTCTGCACCACTATCGCTATTCATAGTGCCATCACACAAACCTTGTAGCATTATCATCAAACACTGAAAGAGATAATAATTTAGATTTCAGCACACATAGAAAAACAGACTTTAAAATATAATTTCTCAGGCATACACTGGACTGGACTGTGTTTTTGACAGTGCAAAATAAAGAGGGCTGGAATTTTTCCAGAGAAGATATTTAATTTATGTCTTAGCCCTGACATTTTGAGGTATGTTACAAGGGAAGCTAGTGTTTCACATCAAACAGTTGTCTGTTCAATAATCTGTTACATTTTGCTGCTTAAGGAGCCACACCGAGAGGACCGAGTGTGCAAGCACTCAAGAGGGGGGCCTGACGATTTAAATCCTGCTTCATGGAGAATGGAAAGATGGGCATATCTGCCATGTCACCATCAATACCATGCCCTCTCACACCTTTTCCTTTCTCTGTACACTTACTAAATGCCACATGAAAGAGCCAGACCTTTCCTCTATGGCTTTTAAAGCCCTTTGAGGATGCAACCCAATATTTATTGCAGCCAGTGTCTTTGAAACAACAAGAAAGTTTCTGAAATTGGTGGGTTGAAGGGGTGTAGTAGATTTCTGAAAAAGAACTGTAAATGGGGCAAAGTAGATCTAGTAAGAATGCAACAAATAAAAGACTAACTAGTGTTGTGCCTCCAACTTTGTGTTTTATAGGCTCACAACAAGCTTCACAGATCAAATAGTATAGCAGAGCACATTTCCTCACGGTCGATCATGCACTTAGAGCATCACAACACACTAAGCATTGATGTTATTTTGAGATTATGTTGACTAATCAATTTTTTTCTAAAGGCATCCTTTGTGCTGTGTTTTTTTTCTCCTGCCTTTCTGATAATTTCCTTCTTGTTCCATTTTTTTCTCATCTTGGTTGATATTTTTATGCAAAGCTGGAGTGGTAGGGATCAAAGCTTCATCCGCTATCTCACACTGAACCTCAGCTTCAAAGGATTCAGCATCCTGTGAAATTTCAATCACTAAACAACAGTGAGTGGTTGTAACACTACATTTAGTTGAGGCTAAGCATTGTAGTTCCAACACCTAACCAGATTCTCGGCTGTGATCCGCAGACAATGAGAGTCCCTTCCAGAACATTTGCTGCTTCATACAACAGAAAAACATGTTTTTTTTCTTCAGTGTGTTAGCTTGCAGGGCTGCTTCACAGATACAATTGTTTTTGTTATTTTGTACGAGTCTGACTCTAATGTTACTACCTTATGTGAACTATAGGTGAGGATTCATGATTGCATGAGTACACTCTCACACCGTTTTCATCTCCTTTTGCTCTTTTTGCCACTATACACAGACATACTAATCAGCCTCACCTTGAAAAGGTCTCATCAATTTTCTAAAATGGAAAACAAAACACTTTGCCAAGGAGACTCAAGGTGTATGAGCATTTATTGAATGTAGATGTTAAGTATATAAACTTATGCAGAAGAGGCGCATGAAGAATCAGTAAATGTAAAGACAAGGACCTGGGAAATTGTAACTCCTTTTGATGAGTGATTTAAGAGACCAAGTGAGAGCACAGCAGAGCAGTCCATGATGCAAATGATGGTCTGATGCTAAGGGTTTTTATATATAATCCCAGGTCACTTGCATGAGTATGAGCTCATTCGTCTCTGTCTCTTTCACACTCTCACCAGGCTGTCTGTCTTTGCTGATTGGGATCCAAAGGTGAACTTCAGCTTCTGTCACAGATTTTTTTAAAATCATAATCATAAATCCCCCAAAATTGAGAGCAGACATGAAGGTGACATGCAAAACATGGGCAACAAAATGCAGCATCCAAGGATGGTAATTTCAGCCAGTTGGTCAGACTTTGTCCAGGATAAATCTCAGCAACAATATTATAAATTCATGGTCCTACCAATAGTAAGTGGACAGCTGTGGCTCAGGTGGTAGAGCAGGTCATCTACCAATCAGAAGGTCGATGGATCGATCCTTGGCTTCTCGAGTCTGTATGCTGAACTATCCTTGGGCAACTTACTGAACTTCAAGTTGCCCATGATGCATCTATGTGGGTCAAAGTGTTTAAATGTTAGAAAGTACTTAAGCATAAAAGTGCTGTGTATGTGAGGGAGATTGGGTGAATGAAACTTGTAGTAGAAAAAATAAAATGAGGGGATGAGAAAAATGGCTGCCGGGATGACACGCAATGTGGCTGGCTCTGTGTGGATGCCTCAAAAATCCTTTAATAACATCGAAAGGAATCGGCTTTTGCCTTTAACTGGTCTTTTCTTTTCTTTTTTGTGTTTTTCTTTATCTGTATGTCATACTGGTCTGGAAAAAAGGGATAACCAAATCCTGTGCCCAGCACAGGCGAGTCAGCATGTCCTTTTCACAATATTATTGGATAATGGTCATGCCAGACTCACCTCACCCTCAGGTAAACATGGACAGTTGGATGATACTAAACTAGTTCATGTTTTAATAATACTTCTTTTGGCTGGAGACATTGAAGTAAATCCGGGGCCACAGCCAGCTGGCCCGCGGCCGCTGCTGTTTGGATTACCAACGTTGCTATTTGGGCTGCCATCGAAACTGCCTTGGTCTGTTCCTGTGCCTCGTCCGTTTCCGCCGCTGCTCCCCGGGCCTGTTACTGG